>NW_015150906.1:19834-22865 GCF_000732505.1 Cyprinodon variegatus | reverse complement strand
TGAAGCTGCTTCCTGTTTCTCGTCCACTGTGACTGATTCAGGCCGGTCTGTGCCTGGCGTGTACAGATTCTTTTAGTGAATCTTTGTGCAGTGTCTGCTGCGGCGTGGGGGTTCATCCCTAAACTTACCTTATTGAAACTACTGCTGCTTGATTTTTGTGAACTGAAAGTTTTTTAATATGAAATGTGTGATTTGACTGTCTTTTTATTTTGACAGAAACGGCCAGCTCCTGGTGTTGGTGGTGGACCTTCTGGGTGGTGGTACTCCTTTTGGTTTGTGCACGATTTTCTTTTTGTTTTTGTTTTTTTGCTGTGTTCTTTTGTAGGTCACTACCCTGATTTACACTGCCAGCCTGGAGTTGAGCTGTGACTGTTATTTTAATGTGTGAGTGGTTTTAAATAGCTTTGTCCAATACTATAATAAAATTATTGAATCTGGTGAGATTGTCTCAAGCCTCCTCTTTAGCGGGCCTGTGTGCCTTCAAGGTAACTTTTTCAGGGAAATTATTACAACCTTACATTAAATTTACAGTTTTAAAGTGCAGTTACCAATTTGGATCACTCGGTACCACTACATGAGGATTCAAATAGTTTCATAATCTCTGAAGATAAGGCCACGGTGTGCTAGGGACAGTTGGCTGCTCTTCTCGCTCTGCTCCTGTCTCCTCCTCCATCCTGTGTGTGTGGATCTGTGTGTCTCTGTGTGTCATTCTTTGAGTTCCACTGCCGTGCGCATGTTACGGTAGATACACACAGAAGAGGCAGAATAGAGGCTCATGCGTGAATGTCCAACGAATAACTCTGATTGTTGTTTCAAAATAGAAAACCTGGTTTCATTTCTTAGTTATGCCCTGGATTTTGTAGCGTTTGGGGACGCTAAGTCGCTACTTGATCAAAGCAATAACGTCACTACAGGAAAGTTACTTGATAAATAAAGCAGCGATGCTACGGTCAAGCAACTGGAACATGTAGTTAAACTAATAGCTTCGCTACATGTAGCGGCGCTACTGCCCATCACTGTCAGCTGCTTAAGAGTCCTCAGATAATGAGCCAACCATCCACCTGGTGGTGGAGGGAGAAAACACAAACACACAACCCACACAAACTGGATTCCTAACATCATTGGGGTTTTCGGTCAGTGGGAAAGGTGTAATATGAAGCCCTAAGTTACCAAGCTCCATCTTATAACAGAGATCTGATTGTTCCTTATGTTCCTAACATAGCAGTCAATCAGCAGGTTTACTAGTGGTTCCTAGAATTTGTAAGAGTAGAATGGGAGTCAGATCTTTTAGATATCCGGGTGTGCTTTGTGGAACAACTACACGTTTTAAGGCTAGGCTTAAAACTTTCCTTTTTAATAAAGCATAAATTTAAAAATAGAGTGATTTTTGCCTAATCCCTGAGTAGGTAGAGAGGTAGGTTGGGGTAGAGCATTAACAGCAGGGGAGAATTTCAGTCCAGACAGACATTTGTTTTTGGCTCTACCTGGGCTCTACTGTGGCTCTACCTTTCTTATGCCTCATCCAAAATATTTAGTTATCCTGAGCTATTTTCTGCATTTGTGCTGCTTTATGTTTAGGCTGCTACATAAAATAGAGACCACTTTAACTCATTCTGCTTCATTATATATCGGTTCTCCCAATCTACAGTATTTGACTCCATCCTAGATTGAAATATCAGCTGTGCTGCTGCCATTGATATCTCTGTTTATAGATGTTGGAGCTTGGCATTTTCCTCTTACTGTAACAAACTGTATGTGCTCTCTTTTATACTCTGACAAGAGAATTGGCTTGGAGCTCGTCTGCTTGGCTGTGTCTTTCCTGGAACCCCCTTGATTATAGTTTGGTCAGGCTGGGATGTTATCAAGAGTAGATGCTAATTCTAAAGGGCCCCAACTCCCCATCTGTGGTACATTGGACTATATGCCCGGCTTTATTACTTCAGTAATCATGACAACGATGGCCAGACACACTTGGAATAATCAGTCTGTCCAGTAATGAAAAACAGGAACCAAAGGAGCTGTCTGAAGTTCATGAACTAGTGGAGTTGGGTATATAGCCCATTCATTAGCGAAAGGGTTTTAGGCTTGCACTTCATATTTTAAATAAAAATAATAGACATATCAAATATTAGCATATAATATTTTTAAGTAGAAATTGACTGCGTTTGTTCGTATTTGAGAGTATTGTCTACATGATGATTGTTTTCTGTTAACTGTTAATATTCAGTTTTACAATGGTTTAAATTTTGTTAACTAATGCTAAATCCGCTACTTTTTGCCAGTGGTAATATGTTGTTACACACACAGACTCTCCTTTGTCATTGTACCACTGCCTCCTTTGTGGCCACAGCGGCTGCAGAAATATTTGGATGCAGGTTTCTCACCTAAATTTAAAATGTCTTTAATATAGACTCAAAAATTGTGGTCATGATCAGTAAAAAAAGCACTGTGCAAGTATAAAGGTTCAGTTTTTTTTTTTTTACTACAATTGCCTCTATTTCAGATTGGATTTTCTTGGTGTTCAACTGTCACTTTTGTTGCTATTGATGCATTAGGGAGAGAACACTGGCAAATGTTTTTAAAGATGGTTCACAAAAGACTAATAGGGAACATGTCTGGTTTCAGTATACGCTTTTACAAAAGGTGTCGGGGGTCATGAACTTTTAACTTCTGTGCTTCTCAAATGAAAAACAGGAACTTCTGTGGTTCATTCTCGCAAAACATTTGCCTGTCTTATGACCTGCATACACTATTTCCCCTGATGACAGTACCATAGAGAAAAAAATGATTTAAAAGCAATATAAAAGATTGTTAGAGTGATAATTATAAAATTATTGTGTGGACATATGAAACATTGAAAGAAAGAAGATGCTACATTCAACCAGAAGGGTCATAAACTTTTATGACCTCCAGTAGGTCATGAGGCAGAATCACACGGGTGTGTGACTTCCATCCAGCCAGTTGGTCAAATCATCTTATTACCTGCATCCTCCCAGATAATCATTACTGGGTCTTCTGTTTTAGGCCCGCC
>NW_015150906.1:18032-19428 GCF_000732505.1 Cyprinodon variegatus | reverse complement strand
AGGACCTGATTGCAAACTCTTCTGTAGTGGCGCTACCAGATTATTCTAAACCATTTATCCAAGCAGTGGATTGCAGGGGACAATTCATGACCTCTCTGCTAATGCAGAAACAAGGGGAAAAAATGAGGCCAGTGGCATTTTATTCCAAAAGATTAGATCCAGTTGCAGTTGCAGCTGCCCCACCACACCACGTAAGATCAGTTTGTGCTGCTGCTCTAGCTGTGCAGAGCTCACCTGAAATTGTCTTGTATCATCCGCTGACCTTGTTAATACCTCATGCAGTGAACTGTTGCAGCAAAAATGACTTTTATGTCTCCAGCCAGACATCTAAATATTATTACCACTTTGCTGTCTCAGCCTCACCTCACGCTTCAGAGATGTAATTCTTTAAATCCCTCAACCTTGCGGTTGAGGGATGTGTTGAAAATGTGTTGAAAGAACAACTATGAGTTGCAAGCCGCGTTCAGATTTAAAAGATGAACCGCAGGAGGGTTATAAAAATTTATATGTGGATGGGTCAGTTTCCAAAAAGAAATTAGTTGTTTTTACAATTGTAGATGAAAAAAAAAAAAACTGTTTACAGTGCTGCTTTAAAATCATCATATTCTGCGCAAGCTGCAGAAATTGTTGCATTAACGAAAACATGTGAAATTTCAAAAGGCATCAAGGATGCAGGGGCGGTTCTAGAACTTCAAAGGGGGCTTTCAGCCCAGACAAGTAAAAGCAGACCAGGAAGAAAGAGTCCACAGGGGAAGTTCTTCATCTGTGTGTGAATAGGTGTTTGACCAAATGGATAGCCATTAAAAAAGTAGATGTGTATGAAGCATGGGGGATATTAAATGCATTAAAGGAAAAAACATGAATAATTCTAACAATTATTAGACAAGCAGTTAGACTTATATGCAATTCAGTAGCCTATAAAATTTGCATTCAAGATAATGTAGGACTAAAACCATCTAAAATGCTAATTTTTGTAAAATCAGCAAATAGTCAAACATCCTAGGAGTGGATGTCAAAGGATTAGGAAAAAGTTTGCAAGGTTCTATGTTTTTGTAGTAATATCACCAACTCACCATATTAATTTGTTAGGACGGGAATTGATGGGAAAATGAAGCAATTTTTCCCAAACAGGGGGGCATGAAGGCCGAATGTGTGGAACATATAAATAGCATTTCAACAAAATCTACTTGTGTCTATATGCACTATGCTAGAAGCACATTGTCAGATCCACTGGATGAAAGTCTGTTAGTTGAACAGTAGAACACTTTGAATTTGTGCAAAACAGTTTCTGAAACAAGACATTACTATAATGGCTACAGAAATTATGTACATAGATGGGGGTTCTTAGCAGCAGTTACTGCACCACACAAACAAGGCTGGTTTTATAGCCCTAACA
>NW_015150906.1:14245-16576 GCF_000732505.1 Cyprinodon variegatus | reverse complement strand
TGCCTGCTTTGTAATTCTTGTAGAAGTAAACCCAACTGGAGGGTAAACAGCTAAACTGGTGCCTTACATCTACCTTTATTCATGTTCTTAGACCGGGAACCAGTGGGCTGGTCTGTATGTAGATTTCGGGACGTGACAAAAGTACAGGCCAGAACCAAATGTTGGAGTTACAATTATAAAATTAATGTGTGGGCATATGAAACATTCTGGTTCTGGTTCTATCCTGTGATTCAATCAGGAGGGTCATAAACTTTTATGACCTGCGTCCAGTAGGTCATGAGGGAGAGTCACACGGTTGTGTGACTTCCATCCAGCCAGATGGTCATTTCACACTGTCCTATGACCTGCATCCTGCCAGATAATCATTACTGGGTTTTCGTTTAAGGCCCACCCTATTATTTTGTAAACTGTTAATAAAAGGCTTTGCTGTAAAGGGATCTGTGAGAAAGTGTGCTGGTTTTGAGCCAGCAGCTTCTCTCCCCTGTGCAGAGGTTGATGTTTCAAAATCCCTGTCTGTGTTTGATCATTTCGTCCTCTTAATCTTTTAAACTCACATTTCTCTGGATTAAAACCCAACAGGGAACTTCTGATCAAACACCTGTTTTACTTTGCCATGTAAGAAAATTTTAAGAAATCTTAAACAGCAAGTTTGTGATATATAATCGGTCAGAAAAGGAAAGCTTTCTTTCTAAATTTGAGACTGAATTTCCTGACAGATCAAGCGCCTCTTTTCCGGTTTCTGTTTAACCAACACTATTATAGAATCAAATCTTTGACCGTTTTTCTTCAAAGTACATATGCAATTATTACTTTCCCCAATTTGCAAATAAAGAGAGACATTTGTATCAGGGATATTGTCTGCAATAATCCAGGCTGTACTCGGCTTGATTTGTCTGTAGTCCAACCCCCCCAAGCAATCATAAAACATAAAATCAAAAAAGAAAGACAAGCGAGTATTATCTCAAATGTGGAGGTAAATATTATGTTCCTATCTCTACTATGGCCAAACCCACTAAATATGCCTGCCTCAAAAATGTCCCGTATGTGGAGAGTAAATATTTTCCGATTTGGATGAGAGGGTTATGAGGGAGCACCACTGTTTTATTCAGCACTGTCAGAAAAAAAAAAGTAGACAAGAAATTAGTTGGTTTTTTTTGGGGGGGACCTTTATTAATGGGGAAAGTGAAGACATTCCTTTTCTTGTCTGTCCAAAAGAATTGTCAGGAAAAAAAATGGTCCTGCAAAGGTGTGAAATGTGTGCAGAATTTATTCTGTACTTCCGAAGACCAAGGTTTTTTCAAATTTGTCTTTTAACGCATAATGGACAATCTTTCAAATATTATCTGATCCTAAAAGCAATGATATAAAGCCTCAGGCAAATTTTGAAAGTTCTCTGCTTCTTTGAGTCTGATTATGGCATGACATTTATAGTCTATCATTCCTGCCTATTAAGCTCAGCGCCATGCTTTAACGATCAAAGTAAAGGTTTCTTTCCACACAGAGTTTCATCTCAACAAAAATTTGAATTATGTTGGGCCACATCCCCCCCACCCGAGACCTACGGGACAGAAAATATGTCACCCCCCGAGAAAGAGAGTTTTTGAGCTTGTACAACCCAGCTTCTGTAAGCCCATTCTGTTTTGAAAAAGCCCATTCTGTCTTAAGGCTGTAAGAGGGGTACTGGTTTGGCGGCCCGTGCGAGACATGTTGGCCCCGTCCCCGGGGAGCTCCCCTCCCCCCGATCCGAATTTTAGGGTTCACCTAGTGGGTCATCTGGTCCTCCTGGGCACCCGGGTCCTCGGTCCTGGGATTATTGGATATGTGGCAGTCTCAGCTCTGTTATTGTGATCCACCATTCATCACACCTGCTCCACTGCAATCAGCCCTTACTAGTTCACCTCATATAAACCTTGTGCAGATCAGCTGCAAGTGCCAGATTGTCTCTACTCACTTGCACAAGCATTCCAGCATTTTTCCCTTTTGATTGCCTGTCTTTTGTCTGATCCAGTTCTGTCCTTGGACCTGCCTACCATCCTGACCCAGTGAAACCTTCTCGTGAAACTGACCCTGCCAGCTTGTGAGTACTGGATTTCCCCCTAACCCTTGTGAAATCTCTGAGCCTGCCTGTTAACAGATCTGGGCCGGACCTGGATCTCTTCTCTTGGATAACCCTACCTGTACTGCCGCTGGATATCTGTCTCTCTGTGTTTTGACCCCAGACCATTCTGGATAACCCTGAAAAGAGTGCCTGCCTGCCTGTTGGCCGCACCAAGAGTAACCTCCTGTTACTGTGTGTGTGTGTGTGTGTGTGTGTGGGGGGGGGGGGGGGGG
>NW_015150906.1:8604-13737 GCF_000732505.1 Cyprinodon variegatus | reverse complement strand
TAGTGTGAGGGATTGTATTCGGTTTTCCTTAGATAGAAAACTTTGAATCAATTTGAATGTATGATCTGGTGAACTGGAAAGTGCCTTTAGATGACATGGGTTGTGAATTGGTGCTATAGAAAAAAACTGAATTGCATTGAATTGTTGGGCTCTCTATTTAGCACCAAGACAGTTATTCTTACTGTCACATTGCAAGACAGGACACTGTTAAAAAGGAAAAGAAAAAAGAAAACACATTACTTCCCTGTAGGGTATCCAAAGCTCATTTATGACAATTTTGATGATCCTACAAAATATTTCAGTTTCATCAAGCTATCATTTCCCCACCACAAGGTCTGTTCTTTCCAATTCTTCCCTTTAAGACCAAAACAGGGAAATTGGTTTTCGCAGTCCTGTGCTCAGCTCAATAATGCGAAAGAACCTTTTTCAATCACAAAAAAGAAGAAAGGTCCCTAAAGGGAACCTGGGTTTCCATTGAGCTTATCCCAGCCTTACAGTTTGGATATAAGGTTGAAAGGATTCTCACTGTATGGCATTTTGAAAGACATTTTTGACTAATTTATAAATACTTTTCTAAAATGCAAACCGGAATTATTGGGTTCCCCCTTGTGAGTGATCAGGACAGTAAAGAAAAATAAATTGTAGATTTCCTAAGGAATATTTCTGAGGATATTATTCAACAAGAATAATAAAAAATGTAGTCAAATCTGGCAAAAGACAAGTGGCAAAATTATGTCTCAATATTCTTTGGGGTAAGCTTGCTCAGAAAATTTAACAGACAGAGACCAGCATCTTCTCAGAACAGCAAGAATTTTTTTAACCTTTCTTTTCACATAGTCATTGTGTGAAATGGAAACGTCTTTATTGCAGTGTTCACCACAGCCTACGCCAGATTAAAACTGTTGGGTTACCTTTAAAAGCTTCAAGACAGAGATTCGTATTTTTACACAGACAGTATAATCTTTGTGACCGTAAAGGGACAGACTCAGCTGCAAAAGGGGAATTGTTTGGAGGAATAAAGTGATTAATTAAACGGGTATACCATAGAAAATTTTGTGTCCACTGGTCCAAAGAGTGATGTGTGTCACAGCCATCATCAGAAAAAAAAGTGGTTTTGAAAGTCAAAGGCATAAAGCAAAACATGAAGGCATTCTGAAAATTTTATCTTTGAGGTCATGAAGTAGCTGGTTGATTGTTTTCTCGAGTGTGAAGAGACTACTTTGGGAATTACCCAGCAAACGCTTCGATGGTTTAAAAGCGGCTTTTACTTGAAGAAATTATCATTAATTAAAACATTTCGAGTTGTGTGTGACAAGAGGCGGTACAACCCTCCTTTTGGCTGGCAGATTTAGGTGAATCTGGACATAGTCCATCCAGCGTGTTGTTGGCCTTCCACGAGGCATCCTCCCAATAGGACATGCCAATAGGACAGTATCTTGGGTTCTTGTTCACGAATGAGGGGAAAATGGAGCGGGAGATTAACAGGCGGATTGGTGCGGCATCTGCTGTGAGGCAAGCACTCTATCGGTCCGTTGTGGTGAAGAGAGAGCTGAGCCAAAAGGAAAAGCTCTCAATTTACCGATCGATCTACGTTCCTACCTTCATCTATGGTCTTGAGCCTTAGGTGATGACTGAAAGAACAAGATCCTGGATACAAGCGATCAAAATGAGTTTTCTCCATAGTGTGTCTGGGCTCTCCCTTAGAGATAGAGTGAGGAGCTCATTCATCCGGGGAGGACTCAGAGTAGAATTACTGCGCCTTGACGTCAAGAGGAGCCAGTTAAGGTGGCCCTGGCATCTGGTTAGGATGCCACCTGGACACCTCCCTGGTGAGGTGTTCTGGGGATGTGCCACCGGGGGGAGACTCAGAGGGAGACTATGTTTCTCAGCTGGCCTGGGAACCGACCCGGGTCACTGGGGTAATGGATGGATGGATGCAGAGTTAGGCTACAACCCCTATGGAAGATTATATCCTTCGGAATTTGCAACAAGATGCTACATATCTTCTGCAATTCTATTGTGGAGAGTGTGATCCCTTTCTCAATCATCTGCTGGTTTAAAAGTTTCAGGTTTGTTGGAAGGTAGTTTAGGACCCCAATATGAAGATGAGGAGGCAAAGGTGAGTTCTTGCAGATTTAATGAAATGTAGATTGCAACAGAAAGACAAATCCAGGGACAGTAAACAAGAAATCCAAATGCACACATGAGGGTTGAAAAAATGAAGAGAAACCAGCACTGAGGAATGGCACAGGAGGAGTAAATATATGGGAGACAGAACAAAGACTGGGCTAATCATCTGACAGGGAGCAAATGTGGATAAAAAGCAACTATGTACAAGCTAGGGGTAAGGTGAATGGCACAAGGGGGTAACATACAACTAGAAAACAACTACAGAGACACAAAATGGAAAAGAAACCAATTACAAAAAAGTGTAATTGAAAACTCAAAGAACAACTTAAACTGAACCAAAAAGTTCACAAAGGGCAGAATCATGACAATCACAGCAAATTACTTTTAAAACAACCTCAGTAAAGGCAAATTAAGAAGGCTGACTCTTTTCTAGTAATTCTTCTGTTATTATTTCACAAAGAAGAAGATCATGGACAACAGTGAGCATCCTCTTTAGAAGATTTTTAAACAATAAATTGTCTTAAGGAAGAGGCTTCTCCAGATCTGTTGCAATACTGACATTTAGAGAAGATCATTCTTGCCTATGGCAATAAACACCTACAACAACTCAATGAAAGAAAAAAACAACAACAAAAAAGCAAAAACTCTATGAGTTACTGCAAGATAAAATTTCCCTCTAGGAATAATATATTACATTTGAATTGAACTGAATGGAACATTCTGAACAAAAACTTTCTTCTGAGTGGTGTTCACTGTAAATATTGGGTGAGTGGTGATAAATTCAAAGTGGCCATAGTTTCTATAGCAAGAAACACAGCAGTTGGGGGGTCCTATTAGAATACTTTGCAGTTCTGATCCCTATTACTTCTAAAGTATGAGTTGTTTTAGGTACAAAATAACTTTTTTTTCTTTTTGGTGTTACCAGGACCATAAAAGGAACAACTGGAAGATGACCCAGAAGTGTTTGATAAAATCATTTGCAGTATTTCCAGATCAATGAGATATTTTACATTGCATTGGTCCAGTTTTCAGACCATGATGTAGCTTCATGCCAAGTTTCAAACTAAAGAGAAAGAAGAACAGAACAGTTTTGTAGTTACCATCCAAACATAGACACCTTTATTCGTTTTTTCTAGTGTCTTCAGTCAAGATTTAATCTGAGCATCAAATGGAACAAATCCAACACCAACCTCAGAAAAAGTCAACAGAAACTGAAACCGTTACTTGATCAATCAATCAATCAATCCCAGATCAGTCTCCTTTTATTCCCTTCTGGTCAATGATCCAACAACAGTTCAGATCAGCTCTAGTAAAAAGGAGAAAATAATAAAATAATGTCGGGCACCCATGACCGGTCCTCGGGACAGCTGCCCTCCCAGTCGACGAGGTACTGCCAGCCTCTTCCCTGCCAATGGGAGTCCACGATCCTCTGGATCCGGTAGTCCTGGTTGGATCTCATAGGGACTGGTGTAGCAGGGGGCCAGTTTGCGGTGGGTGGACCTGGAGGGGATGTCCCTGGTGGAGTGCCAGACTCGCTGACCGAATCAGAAAAGAGGGGCGGGGGTTTGCCTCCAATCAGCCAATCTGCAGTTCTGGTCATCAGTTCTGTGGAGGGCCTGGATGGTCTGGGACCAGATCTGCTTGCAGCGATGTGGACAGAGGGGACGATGATCTGTCTAATGTCTGTGGGGAAGAGTGGAGGTTGATAGCCCAGGGAGACTTCAAAGAAGAAGAACCCAGTGCCGGTGGAGGTGTGGCCATTATGGGCGTACTCCAGGGGTACCAGGGGTGGTACTTGCTCCAGTCTGCTGGGTTGGAGGAGGTCAGGCAGCAGAGAGTGGACTCCAGCTCCTTGTTTAGCCGTTCTGTCTGCCCGTTGGTCTGCCCATTAGGATAGAGAATACCTGGCCCCAAGGGCTGCTGCAAAAAGCTTCCACACTTGAGAAATGAATTGGGGACCATGATCGGACAGGATGTCTTGTGGGATGCCATGCAGGCGAAAGACATGTTTTACCAGGATCTGGGCAGTCTGGAGGGCTGATGGGAGCTTTACGGAGGGCTATCAGATGGCAGGCTTTGGAGAATCTGTCTATGATCGTGAGTATGGTTGACATGCCCTGAGACACTGGGAGGCCAGTGACGAAGTCCAGAGCGATGTGGGACCAAGGGCGTTCGGGTAAAGGAAGTGGCTGAAGAAGGCCCGCTGGGGGTTTATTTGAGGTCTTATTCTGAGCACAGACTGGGCAGGAGAAGACATACACCCTGATATCATTGGGCAACGATGGCCACCAGAAGCGCTGGGAGATGAAAGACAGCATCCAGGTAATGCCCAGATGGACAGAGAACTTAACTGAATGGGCCCAATGAATTACACGGGGCTGAACAGAGAGGGGAACATAGGTAAGGTCAGGAGGACCTTTACCTGGGTCAGGGTCTGAGTTCCAAGCTTGTCTAATGGGGTCTTCAATCTCCCAATGGAGGGCACCAAAGATGAAGGTAGGGGGCAAGAATGGAGCTGGCTCTCTATCAGAGTCCTGGGTTGCATATAAATGGGAAAGGGCATCAGGTTTCTGGTTCTTGTAGTCTGGGCGGTAGGAAATTGACATGTTAAACTGAGAGAAGACAAGGGACCAGCTGGCTTGCCTGGGGTTGAGACACCTGGCGTTTTGGAGGTAGGCAAGGTTCTTATGATCGGTCCAGATGATCATGGGTTGCTTGGACCCCTCGAGCCAGTGACACCATTCCTCCAGGGCGAGTATCCTGGTCTGCAGCTCTCTGTCTCCTACGTCATAGTTTTGCTCAGTGGGGTGACAGTCGTCAGCAGTAAAAGGCGCAGGAGTGGAGCTTCTGATCATGGTCTGAGAACTGGGAAAAGACTGCGCCCACACCTGTGTCATAGGCATCTATCTTAACAGTGAATTGTTTTACAGGATCTGGGTGAATGAAAATGGATGCTTGGGAAAACCTTTCCTTCAATGTGCTGAGCGCTGAGCTGGCATCAGG
>NW_015150906.1:4994-8253 GCF_000732505.1 Cyprinodon variegatus | reverse complement strand
CAGGAGCAGCTGGAGAACCAGCCGCACATGATTTTGGTGCTTGGAGATGTTTTGAGAATAAATAAGGATATCATCTAGGTAGACAAAGACAAAAAGGTTCAGGAAGTCTCAAAGGACATCATTTACAAGGGTCTGGAAGACTGAAAGAGCGTTGCACAGGCCGAAGGGCATAACCAGGTATTCGAAGTGGCCAAGTGGAGTCTTGAACACGGTTTTCCACAGGTTATCAAACCCAATCAACTCATCATTAAACTGGTAGATCCGATCCGGTCCATTGGACTCAAATGTGTTGAAGCAGATTTGGGTTTCTGTGTTTGACACCTCGGTCTGGATTTGTTCTGCTGTTCTTAGACCCACAGGGTTCTCTAGTCCAGACCTGTTGTGGTCCGGTCTTACTTGGCTGTATTTATACTCAGCACTGGTTTTCTCCTTCTCGAAGTACTGTTTCAGATGGGCCTTGGCGTTCTCCAGGGTCCAGTTCCCGAGGAGGTTGGCATTCAGATCCACTTCCTCCAACTCCAAGGTCTGAGAAGGAGAACAAAGCCATCAGAACAAACTGTCTAGAACCGGTCATAGAGCCGGTTTGAAGCGGGCCTGGTACCGCCTGGGCCTCCTGCTCGTCTCGGCGGGAGTACTACTCCTTCAGGTTGGCTCCTCGGTCCCACTGGGCCCCTCCTCCTCCAGAGTACCCCTGACCCGTGACCCAAGGAACCGGGCCGGCGACACCACCTTCCACTGAAACGGATCAGGATTAGAAGCAGAACTCTTAGGGGTTCTGGGAGAATGAGCTGGACCCATCAGAACTTACCTTGTTCCTCCTTAACCATGAGATGAGGAGGCAGAGGGCCGCTGGAGGGGAGGGTACCGAAGCTGCCGTCTGCTGCTCGGTCTGGTTGGTCTTCTTCAGGAGGTCCAACCTGCAGGTCCAAACACGAAGCCGGTCAGAACCCAGAATCAGGGTTGCTCTTTGGGTTTTTACAGAACCTTCTGGGTGATTACAGCTTAAAGAGCTGGTCCAGGTGAATCCAGTAGAACCACTACTTGAAGGTTCTGTTTCAAAGTGGCTGGGCTCTAGCGACCTGGTCCGACCCGTTTTTCAGCAAAAGGTTCTTTTTGAATAAAGAAATAAGCAGCTTTAATCAATGTTCTGTAAATTAAATCAAAATGGGCGTGCTTCAGTGGGACAGTGGTTAACATGCACATCACACGTAGGTAAGCCTTAGTCCCCAACGCGGCCGACCCGGGTTAGAATCGGACCTGAGGTCCTTTGCCACATGTCTCTCCCCCTTTCCTGTCAGCCTACTGTCCAAAAAACAAGCCGTAAAAACTAAAAAAAATAAATATAAAAAAAAATGGATCAAAATGAACTAACTGAGCTGACGTGCTCAGGAGAGCCGGTGTTCTGTCAGATGAACATACATGATCAGACCAGTATATCCATAGTCCATACCTGTTTATCCCTTTAGGTTTACTCTTTGGGATGAACCAGCGTATATCCCTTTAGTCATGTGCAAAAAAAGCTATTTAATTACTTACTTTTTGGTGTTTTTTGAAGTGCATAATGATCTGACAATAAACAGTTTTTTGCACAGGGATACACGCCTGTAGGGGTAGGCTAAAGTCTATTTCTCATACAAAACTAAAGGGATAGACGCAAATCTGACATTTTGCGTATTGATTATGGGTATGCTGATCTGACAGAACACCATTACAGAACGCCACAAAGAAAAAGCAGAATCAAACTCAGCCAGAAAACTCTAGAACCAGCAGGCTGTAAATTTAGAACGGACCCCCAGACTACAGGTTTACTACAGGAGACAAACAGCTGAGTCCAAATTCAGGAGCTGCTCCTTCAAAAGCCAAACTCAGAGAATCCAATCCCAGCATTCATTGTGGGTCAGTCCAGTGAGGAAAAGGTAGTAATCCTGGTTTCTGTGACCCAGACTGAACTTTCTGATGTTTTTAGGAAAGACTAGGTCTCTGTTAGATTTCACCTAATTTGAGAAAAAATAAGATTAACTTTATTGTCCCAAAGGGAATTTGATTTGGGTTCTGACTCTGGCTGCTACATAGTCTAAACTATGTGTCACACTGCATTCACACATAAAAACACTGCTATAAACATTCCATGATAAGACAGTGAATAAATACATAAGGAAGCATGTTACCTTACATTCACGATAAATACATACAATAAAAATGTATGAAAACCCTTCTTTAAAAAATCTGTTATGTGAGATAATGAATAAATAAAAAAAGCATATCAGTTTGGTTCAAATTTTGAATACCACTGCCAATTCCACAGTTTATTGCTTGATACTGTTTATTGCCTTAATGGAAAGTGGAACAAATGAGTTCTTATAGCGGTTCAATCTACAGGCGGGGACTTAAGACGTTGACCTGAAGGAAGAAACTGATACTCTGAATAGAGAATATGAGTGGGATCTGAGATGATTTTTTTCTTAAGACTTCAACTTTCAGACAAATCGTTTTAGTCAGATTTCTAATGTTTGTCTTATTTGTGTTTTACCCTCATTTGGCTAAAATTACAGTTATAACGAGAAACCTTAATTTAATTTCAACGTCTTACATCAGAACACCTGCCTGTGATGATGGAGGAACTCCTCAGCGACTAAAACAAACAAACATTAGGCGCAGAAAACTAAATCAAATTCAGGCAGAATCCGATAAAAGCCAGATGGACGGCTGTAGTCTACATGGTGTCCATCTGGAAAGGCTGATGTGGAAAGTGTTGACTAAAGTACAATCATTAGAGCTGATCGAGTTAATCACCAATCACAGCAGCAGTAGCATCTGAGATGGATCACATTCCTGATTTGTTTTCAACTATCGCTATCCGATAAATCCAATCCGGTCAGGAAGAAGACGCAAACAGCTTTCCATCTACAAATCCACAGATCAGGTCATTTTGCTAATTTTCCAGCTAACACGGATAACTAGTGTCAAGTCCCTTAGCTAACAGCTACGTCCACTGCACTGATCTCCATTCACTGAATCACTGATGGCCCGTTGGTAGTACGGGGTTGAAGTGAAGCCATCGACCACCATATTGGTACTCCCCAGTTAGACTGGTCGCAATGTAACCAATCCGTGCGCTACAGCATTGAAGTACGCTGATGTTCTGATTTTCAGGGGGATTTAAGACTTTTAGAATAAAGATAAATTCATCACTTCGAGACACGCTGGCTGTTTCACAGCATCCGTAGATTACTTTAAGTTATAATTTAAAAGTCACATC
>NW_015150906.1:0-1895 GCF_000732505.1 Cyprinodon variegatus | reverse complement strand
TCTCTCTCGAGAGAGAGACTGGTTTCCTAGGAGCGAGAAGACAGAGGCAATTAGAATAAGGTTTCTCTAGGAAGATAACTATTAGTAAATTTAGAGGCTCAGGTTCGCTAACCAAACTTGGCTAACACTGCGGCGTCGAAGCAAGGTCTGGCAGCTGCTTATAAAGGCCGGTCTCCTGATGAGCTGATGAGCGTCAGCTGTGCTGGAGGGCTCCAGCCCAGGAGGATCCAGATCCACAGCGCACTCTGCTGGAGAAGGTGGAGAATCTCCAGATCCCAACACTTCTTCCCACACCAGGCGTACAGGAAGTTCTTTGTGTCGGCCATGTTGGAGCCGTAGAAGGAGATCCTCCTCCTCCTTCTCCAAGCAAGCCTTAAAAATTTTTTAACACATTATTTCACTCATATTAATAAAAAAAAATCAGATCCATTCCTACAAAGATTTTATTTCTGCTGAGGAGGAGCTTAAAAACTATACCTGTAAGGTCTAATGTGACCATTATTTGTTGAAAATTAAACAAAGAAATGTTCAAAGAAAGAAAACCAGAAGGGTAAAATGCAGAATATTGAAGAAAATCTGAGATTTCACTGAATCCTAAATATTAGAGAAAATCTGGTTGGATGAGGTAGTACAGCTAATTTATGGGTGACAGAAAATAAAACTCTGTAGACTTAAGAAAATAAAATAAACACGCACAAAAAAGAAGCAAATTTACTGAGGAATTTTTTTTTCCTGCTTGTCCAGGCTGGAAACCTCCATACTGGGCCCAGTTCTACTTGTTGACTATTTATCCAGGAGTTGTTTTGAGTATATTTCAAAGCTGACAGTCGAATATTAGTTTCTGAAGCCTTCAGAAACTAATATTCTGTTTCCTCTTTCTGAGGCTGGTGATGTGCTGATGTTTAAAACCTGCTCCTGATATTTGATTTTAGAGATGGTGCTGAACTAATCCAGCTGTTCAACAACAAGAATATTTGCTATAAATAAAAAACTAAAGTCACAAATAATCCATTAACACTAAAATCAAATATAGAAACTACTGTTGGAAGAAAGCCTGTAGATGTGCTGCTGGTCTGAACTGGACTGATGGAAACAGGTGTGTTTGCTCCAGTTTTGCATCAAAGTGAGGACAATTATCCGATCATCACTTCTGTTTGCTCAAAGTTAGGTTCATGATGAGGTTTAAATTGATCTTAGGTTAGATTTAGAGCTCTTTTATGGTTATTATCTGGGTTAATCTATAGAAAGGGTTGAAACAGACTAAAAACCAACGGCAGTCTAATGATCCTCAATATATGTAGCGAGAATGGCTGAATGTTTAGAGTTTAGAACAGATAATCTTAACTTTATAATTTTCTTTACATCCTCCTACTTTATCAAATACATCCGCCTAAAACTGGTGAAAAAACTCAAATAGTGAACATGAAAAGGCTCCGTTCTGGAAACTTGTTCTCTGCAAACACTCAGCTGAGGTTAGCATTAGCTCTGTTAGCTTTTCATTTTACCCATGTATCCCTCCTTAATAACTAACACAGCAGATAGATAGTTCCCATTACATTGTAGTATTACACATTATATTTAGCAACTAACAGAAGTTAAGCTGCTTTAAATGCTAAGCTAATACTAGCAGTGTGCTATCTGTGTCAGTTCTCTCCTTTAGATCAACTCCAAGCAGCTCATCTATCTTCACAGAAACACAAATATTGTTGATACAAATAGGAAAAAACTAAATATTCATTTCTTTACTCACAGCCAAGTTAGAAATGAGCAATATCTGTTCAGAAGCAGCGAGAGAACAGCAGAGTATTCTGTTTCCTCGGACCGGAAGTACAGCGCCCCCTCCTGTTCAGGAGGTAGATGGCCCCTCTGGTCACTCCTGAAGCTCCTCAGGGCGT
>NW_015150905.1:703159-705204 GCF_000732505.1 Cyprinodon variegatus | reverse complement strand
CTGACTTCTACACACCTGTTTCCCATCTGCTCATCATGAGGCCTTCTTAAGGAGGAGGAGGATGACACTTCCCTGCCAGAGTGTTTGCCAGTAATGGTACCAGCAAAACCTGAGCCAGCTTCTCTGATCTGTTTCTCTGATTTTTGTGAACTAGTCTGACCCTGTGTTCTTCTGCCTCTCAGATCCTGACTTATCTGGATATCAGTCAAATCCTGGAGAAGACAATCTCTGCCTGGAACCTGCCTGTCTGCCCTCCGCCTCAGCCTCCGTCTCTGCCTCAGCCCTCAGCCTGCCGACCAGCCTCTAGACCCACAAGGTTCCCCCCCCTGCTGATCAGAATACCCTCTGAGCAGGTATTAATCCAAGTCGCCGTTAAACTGCAAGTTTCCTGGATCTACTCTAACCGATCTGTCCTCCTCAGTTGCTTCCCTCCCGTGACCAGTCTGACGAGCCAAGACCCCGTTCACATTTCACTGTAAACTTTGTAAATAAACCATTTAACTTTTTCCCTGTCTGCTGAGTGTTTCTGTATGTGGGTTAGACGCTTAGACCCCAATATGGCAGTTAAACCTCAGCTGGTGTAATTAAGGACATCCCCTTTTCTTCAATAAATGGCGAGGAGAAAGCTGAAGACTGCAGAGTGGGTTGGAGATTGTAAACTCTGCAGTCCCTTCCTACTATCCTCGAGTAACTAAATTAATTGTCTCTGTGCCTTCTTTCTTTCCCTATATGTATGTATGATGTTTTAGGTGCTTAGACCTGACAATGGGGGATATTAAATGCATTAAAAGCAAAAACATGAATAGTTCTAGCAATTAATGGACAGGCAGTTAGACTTATATGCGATTCTGGAGCCTGTAATACTTGTATTAAAGATAATGTAAATGCTAAAACCATCTAAAAGGCAATTTTTTGTAAAATCAGCAAATAGGCCTATAAATAGCATATAAATACATATTTTCCACATTTTCATATAGTTCTTCATACATGTAAAATGCATTTGCCATATATTAAACATGCATGTAACACTATATATAAATATGTGTGTGTATGTATGTATATGTTACCAATACATTTTACCATATAAAATTGCAATACATGAAGGAGGATATTTATAAATATAAAATTAAATATATTTTTTGGTATATAAACACATATATATCCATGTTAAATATATGTCAATATATTGAAAGCGGCAATCATTTGTATATTTTGCAATATATTGCAATATATTACCACAATACATTCTATATTGCAAAATATATGTTTCGTCAATATATATTTCCTTGTATAAAGAACATAATATATTGGAAATGTTTTGTGGTAAAAATATATTACAATATATTTTGAGTAATATATTGCTAAATATATTTTCGTTTCGTAAGGGGAAATAACAGTTTTTCCTCACAACCCTCTCCTCTTTGACTACTTTTTAATAACCTTAAGAGAGTGGTTAAGTGCTTTAAAGAGTTTCCTTCCAAAAAAAAATGGTTTTACTTTAGCAGATTATTATTAGATAATTCAGTTATAAATTTTAAAGAATCTGTTTCATTTTCTCTTTCCTCTGTGTCGCTAATCGTCCTCCATCAGATTATTGTGGTCAATAACCTGTGTTTTCCTCCTGCAGAGGTTCCTGCCTTAGATGCCCTAGCTGCCCATTGACAACTTGTTGTTTTTAAATAAACGCTTTTTGAGAAATTCAATTCCGTTTATTTATTTAACGCCAATTCACAACACGTCATCTCAAGGCACAGAGACAATTCAACCAGATCATACACGCAAATTGATTCAAAGTTTTCTCCATCCATCCATCCATCTTCCTCCGCTTATCCGGGGTCGGGTCACGGGGGCAGCAGCCTAAGAAGGGAGGCCCAGACTTCCCTCTCCCCAGCCACTTCTTCTAGCTCCTCAGGAGGAACCCCAAGGCGTTCCCAGGCCAGCCGAGAAACATAGTCTCTCCAGCGTGTCCTGGGTCTTCCCCGGGGCCTCCCCCCCAGTGGGACATGCCCGGAACACCTCACCAGGGAGGCGTCCAGAAGGCATCC
>NW_015150905.1:700765-702715 GCF_000732505.1 Cyprinodon variegatus | reverse complement strand
GTTGATTGCATCGACTCATTGACACAAAGGCAATCCCTCAAACTAAGCATGCTTGTAGTGACAGTGGAGAGGAAAAACTCCCTTTTAACAGGAAGAAACGTCCAGCAGAACCAGACTCAATGTGAGCGAACATCTGCAGTGGCCGACTGGGATTCAAAGAGACAGAAGCAGACATACAGAAAGAAGCAGAGATACAAAAGGCAACACAGGTGGCCCCGTCCAGGAAACACACAGCCAGGCAGACGGGTTTGAAGAAAGCACATGCAGCCAGTAACAGTCAGAGAACCAGGACTACACTGAAAAACAGGTCAATCTCGAACATCTATAAACAAAGGTGTTGATGGCAGCAGCATAGCTAATATTTTTCTCAAAGATGGTGTGACAGCTAAACAGGAACACAGCAGATGAAGCTACTATGAGAAAAAGCAGAGAGCATTAAGTTAGAGATTGAACTACAAAATTGTGCAGAGTGGGAGAATAGAGATAGAATGAAGCAGATTGATGTAAAAGGGGTCCCTATGTCCTCCAGCAGCCTACGCCCATAGCAGCATAACTATAGAGATAGCTCAGGATAACCTGAGCCACTCTAACTATAAGCTTTTTAGAAATTTAACTCTGTCTGCCTTTAATCCTGAGTCCTCAGCTCTGAGCTCTGACATTCACCTTCAATGCTGGCGTGCATTTTTAAATCCCCCTCAATAATGACCTTGTCAGCATTTACCACCAAATCAGATTGGAACGCTGAAAACTGATCTAAAAATTTAAAGTAAGGACGTGGTGCACAATACAAAGCTACAAAAAAGATGTATTGTTGGTTTTCAAATTCTATTGGGGAAACTAACAGTTAAATGTTCATAAGAATTGTAACTATTAACTGGCCAGACGGCCTGCGCAAAACAAAGCCTTCAGCCTCCGCTGTTCCTCCCGTATTGCTGCGCTCCAACTTCCTCTGACCTTGAGAAGAGCATGCGCAATGTTATCATTACATTCGTAGGAGCAAAACATGCAGAAATTAATGCTTAATTTAAAATGACATATTTAAAAAATCCCCATCAGCATCCAACATATGTGCATGTTCTGATGGTGATGAGAAATCTGCTTCCTGGTCTGTTGAGGTACCAATAGTTTGCATGCAATCTTTTAAACAAACGGTGTTAGTTTTTTGAAATATATAAGAATTATGCTCTAATTTGTAGTTTTTACCGATCTGTTGTTACTATATTTTAATTTGACAAACCGTATCGTCTCGCCGTTCTTTTTCCTGTTTGGTGCGATTGCAATAGCAGATCTTGGCCTGGCCGGACGGGAGCGGAGCCTGAACATTTTGAGTATGTTTGGCCCAACCTGCTGCTGTGAAGCAGGATTTTCCACCATGAACAGAATCAAAAATAAATATTGATCCAGGCTAACAAATAAGCACTTTGATATGTGCTTTAGAATGGCTTTGTCTCCATTCAAACCCAGGTTTAAAGCCTTGCAGGGCAGCCTAAAGGCCACTTCTCTCATTAAGCCATAAAAAATAAAATAAAAACAGCCAGTTCAGGTGTTTTAAAAAATATGTGAATCAGGAAATTGTTTATATACCAAACTGAAAGATGTGTTGTTCTACTTCAAAAACCACTTTAGATTTCAAAATTGTATTTTTTTTTTTTTTATATATATATATTTTTTTTAATTTAAAAATTCAATGTATAACATGAATGCATAAACACCTCATTTTATTTCAGTGTTAAATTCTGTTTAAAGTAACAGATCATTAAAAATGTCTCCGGACCTTTACTGTTTGATGATTTTCTTTATTCAGACCCCGCTGATTTTTTATTGGTTTTCCCTGGTTTAATGTTTATAAATATTTATTTCATGTCATATGCGATACTTCAACTTTTACCAGAGTGTTTTTAAATTGCTGTATCTATACTTCTACTTAAGTAACAAATGTGTGTACTTTTT
>NW_015150905.1:694797-700718 GCF_000732505.1 Cyprinodon variegatus | reverse complement strand
CAATCCATCAGCGCCAAGGTCATGACACTAGCAGATGAATTGAAGAAAGAGATCTTATATTAAATTAACTGCGTTTATGTTTTAGCTTTTTCCCTGATTGGACTCATTCTAATTTTATTTAAATTATCTTGGTTTACTCTTTTTAGGACTATTTCCTAATTTATTTGATTTCGGTCATGGGGATGGCACAGGATGGAGTAATGGGTGGGTAACACTAGAGAGGCTGTAAAGAGGTGTATTAAACTACAACTCTGCTTCCTGGTCTGCACCCTGGACTGTCAGGGATTTTGAGTACTGATAAATTTGGCCACACTATTAGAAATAAGAGCTGCACTACCCAAAGCAGGATGGAAGCCATCTCTCCAAATCTGACCAGTTTTATTTTCCCCAAAAGCTTACCATTTATCAATGTAGCCAGCATAATTTTCTGGAGACCTCCAAGACATCCAACAATTAAATGACATGTTTTTAAAGATGTCATCACTGGTGAGATCACCTTTAGGGTGGATGTGTCTGATAAAACCAGGGGTTAACCACACCATGCCCACTGTCAACGTTGATGATGGAAGAATGTGAAGGACAGCACTTGGAAAAATTAAAGACAATTATTTGTGAAGGCCTAATTTAAATCAGAGGGGTCCCCTAGAGCAATGGTTTCCAACCACAAATTATCTCTGCATATTGTAGATGTGTTTCTATTCCAGTACTCCCAATATAAAGATGCATGCCATCAAGGGCTGCAGAAGCATTTTAAACATCCTTTCATTTAAGTTACATGTGTGGCAGTTAAGGAGAGACATAAATCATGCAGGACAACTTTTCCTAATAAGGAGGAATCTATAGGCGTGTCCTCACAAAAGTAGAGTTGAATGCGAATAGACCCTCGACCAAAGATAAATGAATGCTGACACCAACAATCTTTTTACATACTGTAATACTGAATTGATTCTTAAACAGAAGAATTACATGCAAAAGCCCTTTGCTATATTCAGCAATTTAGGTATGCTGGAATAGCAAAGAAAGGGAGAGAGCTCTCTACTAGTTGTGTTGGTAAATTAAATGCAAATGTTAGGACCTAATCAGAGAGCTCAGACCGAGTTTGTCAATCAGCGCTAGGCATTTACAGTAAGTGAGGATTGCATTATTCTACCTCTGTTTTGCTTCTCTCATATTAGAAGCTGCCTTACTGTATCTATTAACTACTACTATTATATTCTAGCCATGGTGAAGGGAGGAGGAACACTTAAATACCTGAGATTTTTAGTTAGCAGATAAAGTGACACAGCAGGCCATAACAAGGCTATTCCAGTCAGCAAGGTAGTTCATTTTCTCTGTGAATGTTTCATTTCCACAATTCATCTCTGACACATAAATTGTATTTGAGCTGACTCTTCCGAGGGCTAAAGTGAAGTCCCTCCTCTGCAATGTTAAATGACCTCTGGAACAATTCGATTATGATGTCTCCCTGACAGACAGATTTATCACAGCGGCAAAGCCGTGAAATGGATATGAGCACAGCTCTGGCGACAGGAGAGAGGACGGCAGGCGGGAGGATGAGGTGGAGAAGAGCAGAAGGAGAGAAGAATGGACTCTAACCTTAGCTATGTAATCCACTTACATGTATATCCTAGGATAAATACATGAGAAATGACTGGCTTTTTTATAGCTGTCATAAATCATAATTACGGTCTTAAAGTTGCAAAAGCATGTTGAGTTCACTTACAGCAAATGGATCCTTGAGGAGCACTTAACCACAAAACGATAATCACTGATTACTTTTATGACTCCATTTGAATCAGGAATACTACGCATAGATCAGTCCAGGCAAGAGCCTTACGTGTATTATTAATCAAATTCCCTTACAGCAGCTCCAATGAAGCTGTATGTGTTTTATTTAGCTCTTAACCATGACATCTTGTTAGCAGAGCTGACATGTGTGCAGAAACAGCACAGGATACTTTATTTTCTTTGAATGCCGGATGTGCCACAATTCAAGACAGCAGGCAAACAACAAAACAAGCATTTTTCTAAATGTCACCACTGAGACTCAAGTGCTGTATATTCAGGATCTTGCTGTCCCTGCCATCTGTCAGCACTGTTGATTGAACTCTATATCAGACCCCCTGATGAGAGATACAAGGAAATGTGGCCGACCTCCGTTGACATTTGTTTTGGAGACCTGTGTGATGTCAGGAGTCTCTCTCAGTGATGAAGGATGCACATTTAACCATACCATCAATGAGACCTTGGCACAGCAACAAGTGCTAACGTTGTTCTTCTGACTAGAGCACTCCATCAATCATGTTTCCAGAGAGACTTAGGGTGGAGGGCAGAGGTGAGTTAAGTAGGACAAGTGTGTAGGGGCTCATTTGACTGAATGTGCATCAGGAGAGAGAAAAAAAACATACTGGCTCTGACAAACCTCTCATCCAGCCTTTCTCTGACTGGAGTTGCTTTCAAGCTGACAATGCATGTAGATTCATTTCCTCCTGTTATAAGACCATGGAATATTGCTGATGCACCAAGTCCACCAATAAAGGAAAGGAAAAAAGTTAAAAGGGAACTCATTTTTAACACACATCTTCTGTGAACATCCTTATGAGATGGAGAGAATAAGGAAATTCAATTTCTGTGTCAGACGGGACAGGAAAATAGAACAATTTCTTAAGAGCAATTGCTGAGGTGGACACATTTGCAGGCTAACAGGTTATCACCATCTGCTGTGCTTCTGTTTTTTTCAGTTGACATATTTCTTCTCCTTTCTGCATAACTCTTCCTTTCCCACCTTTCTTACTGAACTGAAGACTCTCTAAAAAAAGACTTGAACTGTTTATTTTCTTAGACCTAATGTTACAAATATTTCAGCAGAAAACCAAGACTTTATCTATAAATTTGTTATTTTATATTATATTTTTATTTTCCTATTTCCAATTGTAAAAAAAAATTTTTTTTAAAAGAACAAATGTAAAGGAGATGGTTTCTTTAGCCCACTTTTCTTGTATTTATTGCTAATGAAAACAGTTTGAATTGCAATAATTTCTAACCTCATTTCTGGAGACTTGAAAAGTACCAGGAAAGTGTAACAATGCACATTGATAAGGCACAACATCATGTATTATCCTCATTGTGGGTCCATCCCTCCCTCTAAAGCAAAGACAGGTCATACTCATTGAAACATGGACACACCAGTCATAAAGGCAAACCAATAATTCAGTCAGCTGGAATCCCAATCACAATACATTTTACACTGGAAAAGCGATCTAGAAATAAGTTAAATTTCTTAAATCAAGTGTATTTATCCTTATTTTCAGCAGGTAAGTGAGATTTTGAGTGTGAGATTGGAATGAGTATCTTTACTCTTAAAACAATATAATTAGATAATATGCACTTGAAATAAAACAATGCAATTGAGTTTTCTCATTTTAAATGTAAATTGTCTTGTTCTATTGGCAAAATGTCTCATTTACGTCTTCAATTCAAGAAAAAATTTAGTTATTTCAAGAAAAAAGGACTTATCTAGATTTCAATTTTTCTAGTGTAAACATTTCTTCCCAAAATACATGTAACAGCATTGCATAACCTACACATATTTTTTTTTAATATAAAATAATTGTTTAAAAAAGAATAGAGGGGATTAACCTAATCCCCTTTCAGTTGATCATAACCAAATTTGTAGTTTAGCCTAAAACTTAAGAAATAAGAAAGAGGAGCAAGTAACAAATCAAAGACCAACTTTGATTGGAAGCTGTATTTAACCTGAAACAAGCTGTTTATTAGTTGTTAAAAAATGCTAACATTTGCCATTAAAGGTGGAAATCTAAACATAAATTTGGCTTTTATGTCCTTCTAGGTAAGTCTGTTTTGCTAAAAGTAAATGCACAAAGGTGGATTATCGAGCTTAACACACAAGGGCTTTCGCAATCCTTTGCCTCCTCGCTAATGTCGATTGCTGACTGATAACTATAAACTTTTCTTTAAGAGAAGTACTCAAAGATACAAAAAACGTATTCAAAGACCTTGTCTCTTCCCACACAAACCCCCCGCCACCCCCCCACCTTGAAGTTTACAAAGGACCATCAAATACAGTACACTTAAAGGTGGAACAAAGCTGATAAACGAAAATATAATCTAGACAGCCCTGATGGATTTTAACGACATAGGTGAATTTTATCTCCACAGGATGGTACAAGTGGCACCATCAGGCTTTAACATTAAAATGGCAGAGGAGCTCAACAGACTTATAGGATATCTGCAGCACCTTGCTGCAGATAATAAGATCCTAAGCTTTCGTCAGAAATAAGTCGGCTTTGTCACTTCTTGTAAAAAGTTTCTCTTTTTTTTTTGTCCAATTCAGTCTGTTGTCTAGGTGAACACAGCAGTATTATGTATACCCCTCTATCCACCATCTACTTCGGCCTTTCTTTCTGAGGTATATAATAATCTATATTGTTTTATTAACATTCAGGATGTGTTAATTGTTTCCAAGCAAAGCAATCCTTTAGGCCTTTGCACTTCTTTTCCATCTCTTAAATGGTGTGTTTGTCAGGTAGTCTTTGATAAAGGGAACTGTTATTGCCACCACCTGCGTGTCTTTAGGAGTTTCAGTCTATCATACTGTACATGCAGTCCTTGGTGGCTTAGTTTAACCATTACCATTATTGGAAGTAACCTCGTTACATATCAACGCTGTTAATACCTCTGTTAGTTTTTCATTGAAAAGTAACCTAATTACTTTTTAAATATCTGTAACAATGTTACAATTTAACACAGCATGCTACAACAACTTTTTAAAAAAACAAACTCTAAAGCCAGGCATACTCTGTGCAATTTTTTTCAGTTGTTGCACGCAGCTACTGCTCACACTGTACAACTAACCGCAGGGTTTAGTCGTACAGTGTAAGTTCACACCTCACGATTTATGTTCGGCCGGATGCTCTGATGCGATCTACCTGCTCACACTGTACAACTAAAAACCATGTCGGACTCAGCTCCGCAGAGAGATGGAGCTGCTCTGACCCTATAGTGAACCGCGCTGGCGAGGCAATTTGTGCAATTTTGTACTGAAAGTCCTATAAAGAAAAGGCGAGGACGTATTTGCAAAAAACACATGGCTGAGCAAACACTTCACTCATTGCACCCCCGCCATGCTGCTGTGTTTACATCTGGGAGGAAGAATAAAAAGAAGAATCCTTGTTTGCGCATGCGCACTGAGCGATTTGCCCACAACGGTCGGGAGATAATCAAACATGTCAAACCTCAGGATTCCTGATCTGGAGGTTGTCATGAGAGGCTGATCGCTGCTCGTAACCCCCTGTATACTACACGACTCACGATCAGGCTGAAAGTCAGCCCAATCGAAAGATTCTCGCACTACTGGAAAGTCGCACAAAAAATTGCACAGTGTATGCCAGGCTCTAGTGCACCCTTCCTGCTGTGGACAGAGATATTTGCTGTAGGCATGGGGCTAAAATATGCATACACAACGCTGATTGGCTGAGAAGCTGTAATGTGGGCAGGTGTTCAGCATGCCTTACAAATAGACAAAGGGGAGACACTTTGGGAACATATGTGTGTTCCCACAAACATTTCTGGGAACAAAGACTTTATATTAGAAGCATCTCTGAAGAAGCTCCTCTCATTATCTCACCCCCATCAAAACAGACCAACAGCTGGCTGCCTTTATCAACCCATGTTCTTTCCTTTTTCAGAATTAAACTTGCATGGTTGGCTTCTTTTATGCAGAAGTACTAGGATTTCTAGGTCCTGCAATTCTTTTTTTTCTACATATAACCCTTGTTTAGTTCTACTGCAAAGTTTTGTATGATTTGTTAAATTGCATTAAAAGCATAAATTTTCTGTTTCATAACAATCTCATAGCCAGTAGAAATTTAGGTCCAAATATATTCTTCAAGTACACATGC
>NW_015150905.1:693293-694664 GCF_000732505.1 Cyprinodon variegatus | reverse complement strand
CATTAGGTCTATATTCACCATGTACACCAAAAATTAAAAAAGGAGGAAGATTTTGTAGGTTAAACTACTAGGACATACTGCAGCTCGACTTAAACACTGAGTTGAACATTAAGAGGGCACACCAACCGCTGGTATCATAACCTGCTGGGGACATATACAGCAGACCACGGTCTACTGCTACTAAATTTGAGATACTACGCATATGTTAATGAATTTGAGACTAAAGTCTCCCATTCTCTTAAAGTCTCTATTGCAAGTCTGCTCTAACTTTAGTGCAGCTATCAGGGCTGTTTTTATCAATTTTCCTTTTGAGAACGATTATAAAAAAAAATAATTATAAAAATCACAATATTTTGTAGGATGAAATCCCAGCATTAATACTCCCGTTTAAAATTATTTGAAGTATTTTAAACTTGTAGTGTATATTTGTTATATACGATTGTTGTCCTATTGTGCGTGTGAAAAACTTTCCCTGCTTCTAACAGGTCTTCCTCCAATGTCGCTCTGTATCTAGTTCTATTACACTCCCTATCAACTTTTATCAGGTCATCATTGAAGTAGAACATCCTTAAGGCATGGTGCCAGTGTTTCCAGCTAGAAATGTCATGATCTCAGCACTGCTGCTGGTCTGATTCCTCACAAGACCCACCTAATCAGCTCCGCCCTGTTGTCATTACCGCTCATTTGATCTACCTGAGCCTGAATCTGTATCAGATCAGACATGAGTGCCAGATTATTTGAGCCTGCCTGAACCTTATCTGATCTGAAAGCCCTAATGTTACCGGACCTGGAACTGTGCCCTGACACACCCCTGGATAACCCTTTGGATTCTCACTGGAAATCGGATCACCTGGCTTGGACCCTGGTCCTGTTCATGTATCATGTACTCTGGTTTGCCGTCTTGCTATTCTTGCACAATTTTGCTCTAACGATTTTGACCCCTTGCATTTCCCTGGACAAACCTTTAGCAAACACAGAAGGATCCTCTTGAGATATCATGGAAGAAGTTCTGAGCACAACAAGGATCAGTCATATCCCACGCCAACTGGCTACACCAGTAATTTCCTGTGTTTGGATACAAATTATAGCCAGGTTTGTGATCCAGAATTAATTCCACCGGTCATTTCCTGGTCAATAATATTCCCTCTCTCATTAGAGATGAGAGATCTAGCTCCTGTCTCAGACAAGTCTTTCACATCCTGCTGCAGTTTTCTATCTAATAAACTGTTATACTGAAATAAAATGCAAATAATTTGTGCAGTCATACAGGGCAGCTGTTAGGTTTATTCAATGATGATTATTAAAGTAATGTGTGTTCATATGAAACATTGTAGAAATGAGATGCTCCACTCCTGTCTCATGATTCAGTCA
>NW_015150905.1:690315-692097 GCF_000732505.1 Cyprinodon variegatus | reverse complement strand
GGTGGGCTCTCCTCATCCTCCGCAGGAAGTACATGCGCTTTTGTGCCCTTTTGATCAGAACTGACCATCATTACAAAAAATATTCAACAGAATGCATGCTAAACCATCCCACAGATATAGAACAATATCATGGAAATGATGAACAAACTTGTGATATATAGAGGGTAAAGTGAGACAAGTCAGGGATAAATGGCATTCAATGAAAGTGGATGACACGCAGGATCCTGTAGGGCAAGAAAATATATCAATAGCTGTGCTTTTGTAGATGAAATCTGTTCTGCATGTGACCACCTCTTGGTAATGGTTACATCCCAGAAAGGGTTTGCAGGTGATCTGACAGGTGTATTTGTCGATTAGCTCACCAGACCAAACAGGGACATCAAGTTGGGTTTATGATGGTACACCACACCTGTCTGGCAGGCATGGTGGTGTACACAATTGCTTCAAAACAAACTGGTATCATTCATTCAATGCTTTAATCACCAACCTCACTTGTTTGTTGTCCACATGTCCATGTCCGGTGAAGCAGCTGTCCAAGATTTCTTTGGAGTATGCAACTTTCTTTCTAACTTCATCAAGAAGCCAATCATCAGTATGATGTAAAAAGGTGAGACCCTGTATCGTGTCATGGACCAGATATGGAGTGGCCACTTGCCAATAGTAAAAGTGGTGCTGAATAGTTTTCACAACATAATCTTATTAGGTGAAGAACACAGGAGGCCTCGGAGCAGAGGTATGTATCGGGGCCACAGGGCCGCTCTGTGCCCTTACACGACACAGTTTTCTTTGCACACTGTGTTATAAAGTGTTTGCCATTTTTCGACCTGCCGATCAGACTACATTGGAGGATATTAACTTATTTACTGCAGTGACACTTATTACCCACAGAATTTATTTTTTTGCGTTGTGGGATCTCTGTGCTCCTCCAGATACTACCACTGAAACTGTGGCAGTGACCAAGTGATCTTGCTGGAATTAGTTTGAGCTGATGTGGATGATTCTGAATGTAGTGTGGCTCATGAGTTTCTGCTAAAGAAATTGACTGTGTTAGGTTTATTCAATGATGATTATTAATGTGTGTTCATATGAAACATCGTAGAAATGAGATGCTCCACTCCTGTCTCATGATTCAGTCAGGAGACCACACTGCCTTGTGATTCAGTCAAGAGGGAGCATCCTGTCTTTATGAACTGATCAATTGTTCGGTGAGAGCATCCGGTCTTTATGAACTGATCAATTGTTCTGTCAGAACAATACTCTGTTTGTAACCATGTGTCATGTTCTGTTAATAAAACGCTCTGCGGAGGAGGTCCGGTGGGAGACAGTGTGTTTGAGTCTGGGGTTCAACTGTCTCTCCTTCTGCAGAAGCTATATGAAAATCCATTACTGTGTATTTCAGTTCTTCTTTTACAGACCTACATTTTTGAACCCAACATTTTTGGTGCCGAAACCCGGGAGTCAAGATCCAATTATCCAGGACCGTCCAGGACCGTGTGGGACCAAGGCCAAGAATCTGTCGACAGCCATCCCCCCTTCGCAGGACGGGGCCAGTTTGGTCCAACCAGACCCCCCACACACCAGCGGCGCATCGCCAGCAGGACCCCAACCCAACGGGGCCACCCGCCCCCCGAGAAAACAGACATGCCAATCCCCCCCCAAAAAAAAACGCCAATCAGAAAAGCCCCCACAATGCGACAGTGGACACCAGACACCAACCCTCCCGCAACCGCTCCCCCCACTGAAAAAAGAACAACTATATATATTTATATATACACATACACA
>NW_015150905.1:640416-689489 GCF_000732505.1 Cyprinodon variegatus | reverse complement strand
CCGGTGGGAGCCAGTGTGTTTGAGTCTGGGGTTCAACTGTCTCTCCTTCTGCAGAAGCTATATGGAAATCCATTACTGTGTATTTCAGTTCTTCTTTTACAAACCTACATTTTTGAACCCAACATTTTTGGTGCCGAAACCCGGGAGTCAAGATCCAATTGTCCAGGACCGTGTGGGACCAAGGCCAAGAATCTGTCGACAGCCATCCCCCCTTCGCCAGACGGGGCCAGTTTGGTCCAGCCCTGCCCTGGCATCTTGGTGATGACTCCAGAGGAACTGACAAAGGGTAGGCCTAAAGCTTTTGATCAAAAGTTGGTCTGGGACCATTTAAGTTACAGCTGTAATCGCAAGAATATTTGACTAGACCAAGTCTTGTTGGCGGATATGGCATCTGGGTATTCTGTGGGTTAGAGTTTGGGACTCTGTGTTGTTCTCGAGATAGTAAGGTTTGCAGCTGCCGCAGCAGAGGGCATCTGGGTATCCGGTGCGTGCGAGGGCCTGGAGTTTGAGACTCCAAAGTGTACATGTAACTATAGGTATTTTGAGTCTATATTGGTTAAAATAAAAAATATATATATATACAGTATAATAGGCCTTAAAATAGGTGTGACTGTGTGAGAGTGTGTGAGGAAACAATCGAACCTGTCAGGTTCTGTTGTTTCATACTAAAATAGCAGGGGTTAATACAGTACAGCTCTTGTTGATGCAGAGGCAAGAATTTCTCACCTGAAAAGGTAGAAGCAGAAATTACCACAGCAGTTTTTGGGTACTGTCCTGCTGAATAAACATCCAGTACGTAGAATACCCTAGGTCAGTGGTCTCCAACCCTGGTCCTCAAGATCTACTGTCCTACAGATTTTAGATGCATCCCTGCTTCAACAGAGCTGAATCAAATGATTGATTACCTTTTCAAGCCATTCATTTAATTAAGCTCTGTTGAAGCAGGGATGCATCTAAAATCTGTAGGACAGTAGATCTTGAGGACCAGGGTTGGAGACCACTGCCCTAGGTGTTTGTACTGGACTAAATTCTTTAAAATGGGTAAAGGTCAAAATAAATTTAGAGATAATTTAAAATCTGTTTAAATTAGTGGGATTCCCATTTAAATGCAACTATCATAATGGCACATCCTTACCTAGAACAAATTTCCAAAACCAATTTAATAAAGCTACTTCCATGAAGCCAATTAAAAGCAGATACATTTTTGTTTGGAGGGTTTGGTGATGCTTTTTTTAATTTCATAAACAGAGTAAAGATAATTACAAGGCAGATACCATAGAAATGTAGGAGCAGGGCAACACTATCTGTGACATTGCTTGACATCTCTTTTTATATTCTAGAANCTTACCTAGAACAAATTTCCAAAACCAATTTAATAAAGCTACTTCCATGAAGCCAATTAAAAGCAGATACATTTTTGTTTGGAGGGTTTGGTGATGCTTTTTTTAATTTCATAAACAGAGTAAAGATAATTACAAAGCAGATACCATAGAAATGTAGGAGCAGGGCAACGCTATCTGTGACATTGCTTGACATCTCTTTTTATATTCTAGAAAAATAATGCATATTTTAAACTTCCAAAGGTACAAATATTGTTTAAGCAACAAGCCACTTGGAACAGCCACTTCCCTACGACGTTAAGAACCACCTCAGAGAACATGAAGATTATAAATATCAGGTTTTATGGTTGCTAACTTAATGTCCCTGTTTAAATAAGTGGGGTGTCCATTTAAATGCAACTATCATAATGGCACATCCTTACCTAGAACAAATTTCTAAAAACACTTTAATAAAGCTACCTTCATGAAGCCAATTAAATGCAGATACATTTTTGTTTGGAGGGTTTGGTGATGCTTTTTTTATTTTCATAAACAGAGTAAGGGTAATTAAAAAGCAGAAGCCATAGAAATGTAAGAGCATAGCAACACTATCTGTGACATTGATTGACATCTCTATTTATATTCTAAAACAGTAATGCATATTTTAAACTTCCAAAAGTACAAATATTGTTTAAGCATCATTCACCTGTTTGTGCAGATTTGTTTTGGGTTCTATGCTATTTTGAGTTTGATGTCTGTTGGCAAACACAGCTAAAGCTGCTCAATAAAACAGTTGTTCATCTTTTACATAATTACTAATTACTGAATTTAGAATTAAAATAGCAGATTTTTTAAAACTACTTCAAAAATGGAAGGCTAGTTATTTGAAGTTATGTGGATAAATGAAATATAGTTTCCAGGGCATATGAAGACTGACTAAGTGTCTCTTACTTTTCTCTACCATTCCAACTGACCTTGTTAGCTATTAGACAAAACAACATGAGAAAGGATCAGGAGGTACAAATCACTGCTTTGAGAATTTTCAAAAGAGCATTTACCTAAGTCCTTTTTCTTCCTCCTCCTACATCTGGCTCTTTATTTCTCCTCTACACCTTTACCTATAAATTGTCAGGGGTATGAGTTTAATGAATGATATTACATAAAAAAAAAACAATGATTTAGATCTGGTCTTCTGAATGGATGTCTGTCTGTTATGTGAGATTCTTAAAGAAATCGCAAGGTTTTCATTGAACTGGTTACCCGGGTGACAAGTATTGCTCCGGTTCACTTCAGGTGAGTCATTCACATGGAAATTGATGTTGATGGACTGCAAACAGCAACAGGCATTAAAACAGAAACGATTGTATGGACATTTCCACTTTACCTAGTGAGTGCTTGCACCAAATTAAAAGTTTGCTTTCTAATTTTTGAGAACCCACATACATGTTGAGGTCCCCTATGCCCTTAATTCTGAGATGTTTAATTGTGATATTATGTTTATTCAGTGGAGTAGTTATTTTGGGAGGAAGGGGGCTCCGAGTGTAAATTATTATTAAAAAAGATGGGGGGAGACTTTGAGGGGTATACTGGAAAGCCTCGCACAGAAGACAACCAAGATTTGGATAATTTTATTAACATGAATAATAAAGACGTTGGCGCTCATGTCTAAGCAGATGATTTAGGATAGACATATCTTACCCCGATCTGTCCGGACGCCGTTTGTGGAATGTAGGCTGAAGGGCATCTTATTCCTTAAGAGAGCCCCTAAAGCGCATAAAAAACTGTTAATTCGGATGCTACTGTAGAAAAAGTGAATCTGGCCTGAATGATAAACTGTTTACTGCATAAAAGAAAAAAAGACCACAGGTTAAAATACAATGGTACCTTCATTAGCTAATAATAACACTGGATAATTGTATCTGAAAACTATGCAGATCCTAAACCCTACTGAAAATGAGCAAAAGTAAATACATAAATGAAAGGGGAAAAAGTGATTTAAAACTCTGTTCAAGAGTCTTTGAGGAATGTTCAAGTTTTATGTCACATTTTGGTTGATGTTTGGAAGATCCAAATGCAGAGGCAGAGATGCTGAGGTGATTTCTTGTTGATTTAATAGGAGGAAACAGTTTAACAAAGGCAGGAATCCAAAAATCCAACTAAAAATGTAAACAAACCAAAAACCATGGAGACATCAGGGGAAAACGAGCAGGGAGAGACGAGGTAAGATGACAACAGCAATGAGGGACCAGCAACGGCAGAAGCAACAGGCAACAACAGAGGACCCAACTAGGAGTGACAGCAGAGGGAGAGTATATAAAGCTGACTGAGACAAAGGCAGGGCTAACGAGCAGATAAGGAGCAGGTGTGAGAGGAGGCAGAGAGGAAGCCAAGGGAAAAGGAACAAACACACACTCACACAAGAGGGCAACAAACAAAAAACTGAGAACTAAAGTATATCCAGAAAATACATCAAAATAGGAATTAAACCAATAAAACTAGAAAACGTGGAGCTAGCACAGAACCAAGACCATGACATTCTAAGCCTTGATGCATTTAAGGTGTGCTTTAAAAATAGCAGCAAATAAATATGCATAAACCCTGACACAGAGATATTAAATGCAATCAAGACAGTGAAGTTTCTTTCGGTCACTCAGTGAAAAATTAACAATGTAAAAGGAATGCAATAAACTGTGATGAAGATGAAAGAGAATGGGTTGCTTAACTGGCCCCAGGAGGTCTGGCTCTGCTGGGTTCAGCTGAAACAAAGGAAAGATTAGAAATCACAACATGGGCTCTACAATGTAGCCAGACATGAGGTAGCAGGGAGCTACACGGCAAAAACGATCTAGAAATAAGTTAACATTTCTTAAATTAAGTGTATTCACCCTTAATTTGAGTAGGTTATTAAGATAGTTTGCCAATGAAATGAGTAATTTTACTCTTAAAATAAGATAATTAGATAATATGCACTTGAAATAAGACAATGCAATTGTGTTTTCTTATTATAAGTGTAAATTGTCTTGTTCCATTGGCAAAATGTCTCTTTTACCTCTTCAATCCAAGAACAAATGCACTTATTTTAAGAAAAAATGACTTATCTAGATTTAGATTTTTTGCAGTGTAACGATGCTAGCCTGTCCACTGAAGCAGTCTCTCCAGAAACAGGTAATAACTTTTTCTGTTCAGTTGGCTCAATGAGTTCAGTTCAAAACTCTTAAAACCATCAGCAGTTTAATCAGAACGTTTATTTCAGATAAAACACAAACACGAATATCTATTCTACCTAGTTAACCCAAGCAGAGCACTTATTAAGCATCAGATGGAAAGAGGGAAAGATGGATGTTACTGTTTTGGCTCAGTGGAATGGAGGGAACTTTTCGATTCCGTTCTTTGCAGATCGGAGACCCGGTCCTCATTCCAAACTGTTCGTCCGATCATTAGTTCTCAAAGAGATTTGGATTAGTCAGATGCAATAACAAGAGGCAACTGCTCCACAGTTAGGTGTAGGTAGGTAGCGGGATACCTCTCTCATCTGCTTCAGCAGGGGGATTTATGACACACTGCATTCAGCTCTGTTTGAATCTCAGGAAAAGATTGTCACTAATACCAGCTCCTTCTGAATTGTAGGAAAGGTAGTCTGACTCTGTGCAGTGAGCAAATACTTCTCTGGGGGGATTTATTTGGTTCTTAGATTAGCTTTGAGCTGTGGACAAGTGTGTTTAGCCCTACGTGGCCATCGGCCACTGGCAATAGAAAGTTAAATGGGAGGCACTTCCTTAAATAAACCCCATCACAGGGGTGTGACCTAAGAGGACAGTTGTTCCTGCTAGATTTAGCAACAAAAAGGGTCAGATTAGAACCGACCTAAGGGATCACCAATCACATGAGATCCACGATGGCAGCCCACTGCTCTCCAAGGGGATGGGTGAAATGCATAAGTAAATTTCTCCAATGTGAAATCAATTAAGTTCAATTATTTCAATTATTATTATTATATGTTAACTGAAGTTGTAAACACCTCCCTTCTGGCTGTGAAATTCCCCCCAACTCCCACCTCACTCACTGTGTCTGTCATCAACAATTTGTGGCCTGGAGAGTTCAAACTGCGCAAGCCAAAGATGGTCAAAGATAGCCATGAAGCCTTGTGGGTTACCCCAGAGTAGATTTCCAGCATCTGTTAAGGACCTGGTCAAGAGCCAATGGTGCACATGGAGGTGGGTCTGACTATTTCTAGCTGGTTTTGCTTCACCAACTGAACAAGCTCAGGCTCACTCCCCCTGTGACATGACATTCCACGCCCCCAGAGCCTGTTTAGGTGTCTGTGAATCAGGTCGCTAAGACATCCACCTCTGACTCTAACTGGGGGGCCAAGTGGAGGATCAAAACCATTACTTGGTAATATTTGATTTACTTATGTGCTCTGAGTTGATTTTACCGGTCGATCTACGTTCCTACCCTTATCTATGGTCATGAGCTTTGGGTCATGACCGAAAGAATGAGGTCCCGGATACAAGCGGCTGAAATTAGTTTTCTCTGTAGTGTGTGTGGGCTCTCCCTTAGAGACAGGGAGAGAAGCTCAGTCATCCGGGGAGGACTCAGAGTAGAGCCGCTGATCCTCCACATCGACAGGAGCCAGTTGAGGTGGCTCGGGCAACTGATTTGGATGCCTCCTGAACGTCTCCATGGTGAGGTGTTTCAGGCATGTCCCACCGGGGAGGAGGCCCAGGGGGAGACCCAGGACACGCTGGAGGGACTACGTTTCTCGGCTGGCCTGGGAACGCCTTGGGATTCCCCCAGAGGAGCAGGCCCAAGTGGCTGGGGAGAGGGAAGTCTGGGCTTCCCTACTAAGGCTGCTAACCCCGCGACCCGATCCTGGATAAGCGGAAGTGGATGGATGGGCACTGAGTTGAGCATTTGTGGGTATCTGTATATGTAATTTATATGGCCACTTTCACAGAAACAGTATGTGACAGATTAGATTATCAGCATGTTGTAACACAGACTGTATTGCAGAGAGGTAACCTGTAAAAATTAAACACTGCAACAGCTAAACATCCTCCTTCTGAGTTGGTAACTAAGGTGACAAACATTCCTCCACTGCACTTCAGATGAGTTAGTCATTAGGTGATGTAGAAAGGGATTGGAGATTTTAAATGTCTCATTCAACTGATGTTCTTTTGTATGTGAAATGTTTACCTATGCAAACATGACTTTTTGTCTAAAACTAATGATGATGAGAAAGCTGTATTTTAAGGTGAAATGGATGTGCAGGAAAACACCTCTGTTGGGGTCAGACTTTTAAATCATGTGGGTATGTCTTGGTAACCAGGTCACAGGCTGAGATTTAAATTTAGACAGGTGGCTTGGTTTGAAGAGGCCAGTAATCCAATAGCAAGATGAACACAAGTAAAACTATTTTAATATTAATATTTTATTTTCCAAAATAAAAAAGCTTTTTTAAAAAGATTAACCTACAATTAACCATGCCTGGCCTCATATACCTCTGACATCAGCTTCTCCAATAAATAGTTTTGGCTTCTTTGTTAATTTAACTCACTCCAGTTTCTCTCCTTTTCAAATTTGGAATGGCCTAACCTGCTTGCCAAATAATGTACGCTCTGTGGAGTACCACTGCGTTTTTGATATAGAAAAAAGAAAATAAAAAAACTATAACCACCAGCCAGTTTAAGCTCAGGTCACACAAGTTACATCCATCATTTCAATGTCTTTTTTTCAATGCCACACTGACTGCACAGCATATAGAGAAAACCCTACTACTCATAAAGCAAATCCCTATCTGTGATGATTTTGTTTTATTTCTGTCTCTGTGCCCCATGAAGAGAAACAATTTCCTACATTTGACTTGGACAAATTATTTAAAATAGTAAAATAAAAACGTACACAAGATACAAAGCAGATACAAAGCAAGGCCCCATTTCATGACTATTATGCACAGCACACCATTAAAACAGAACAGAGAGAGGATTCTGATATAAATGAATTGCAGAAACTACATTTAAGGAAAACAAAAATGCAGCAATAGTGGCTGTAGGTGGTGATTCTGAGAGAGTGATTTCTGAAGTTAATTTAATTTTTTATTTATTATTCAGGGAGATTAACAAGCTGCACTTTTCTGTTCTGTCGATCGTTTTTGCAATGCTCAAAGCGGATCAATGTTTTACTTTATCTGTTTAATGTCATCCTCAATTTGGATAAAGTTTTCTACTTTATAAAATCTTTCATTAAATGTTTATTTCTCAGTTTGCTTTGCCTGCTTTATACATTCTGTGTGACCCCAAACCTGACTGTTTCCCTTGAGATTTAGAGATTTTATTTTTATTCCCCAAAGCAGCTGTGTTTTACTTTGTAACCGCGTCTCTTTTACTGTCAGACCCTTGAAATTGCCATTGAATTGCTATATAGTCTGACTAAAATAGCCCTAGTGTCTCAGTCGGAGCTGCGCAAGCCTCTTTTCAGAAAGTTGTCGGATGTGTTCATCCCTTTTGACTCTCCATAAAAAAACTGTTGAAGTATTTTTTTTTCTACCGTTTCTAAAATGGAAATTTCATTCAGACACAATAAACAGTTTTAGAAAACACAAAAAGGAGCAAAGGACTGATTGAGCTCCTTTTGTTCTCCTGGTATTACATTATTATCAATGCCAGCATTTCTGTTTGTCCCTGTGAATGACCAACCAGTAAGGACAGACATGCACAAGTGCTCAAGGCTCAAGTGCATCTTTGATGCTCCCTAAGCGCGTCCAGTAAAGTGTGTCCAGATGTGTCTGATGCTTCTGCTGCTCCTGTGAACAATTGCAGAGAGCTGCTTTGTTTTTAAATGAAAAAGTCCACCTGAAAACTTCACCCGTGCAGTCAGTTACAATCCTGCCATCAAACATTAGACTCCCACATACCGGGTGTTGTGTCTGCTGAGCATACCCGGTCAGACCAGCATAGCCATAGTCAATATCCGTTTATCTCTTTAGTTTATCCCTTTAGTTTATCTCCGTTTATCCCTTTATCTTTTGTACGGAAGATACACTTTAAACCACCATGGGTGTGTATCGCTATAGTGAAGCACAAAAAAATGATTTAATTACTTACTGGTGTTTTTGAAGCGTATGGCGATCTGACCTTAAAAACATTTTTTTTAACCTGACTAAAACATACATGCCCATTAAGGTAGTTTAAAGTCAATTTTTCATACACAACTAGACCCAAATCTGACGTCTTAAGCATGTGTATTGACTATAGGTATGCTGGTCTGACAGAACACCAGTGGTGCGCTGTCACTGGAAAACCCCTTCAACAGCAGCCTCTGGTCCGGTCGCCTCTAGGGGCTGGTGGAGGCTGGAAGGCATTTTTAATGTATGTAATCCAAACTGCAGGCACCAGAGTAATAAAAGCTAAAATATTTTGCCGGCATGTTTCAACATTTTAGGTTAATTATCTGTTTCATTGGAGTGATAATAGCAATATGCCAGCTCCCAGATCAGCTTCTCTGATTTGTTGTTGTGGCACTTTGAGCAGCAAAAGTTCAATTCTTCCAACTCCAGCAGCTGCTGCTTGTACAGCGCATCATGGGCATCAGATTCAATTCATTTCACTTTATTTTATAGCACCAATTCAGAACACGTCATCGACAAGGCACTTTACAAAGACAATTCAACCAGATCATGCAAAGTGATTCAAAGTTTTCTAGCTAAGGAAAACCAGTTTATTGCATCAATCCATTGACTGGAAGGCAAACCCTCACACCAAACACGCTTATAGCGACAGTGGAGATAAAAAAAACTCCCTTTTAAGAGGAAGATGCTGCCTCACCATCCAGAGATAAACAAATCATACAGTAGTTAGAAAAGTGCTAATGATCTTATTTTCAATAAAATCAATCTTTTTTATAAGGAATCCCATAAAATCATTACTGCTAAGAGCAGGTGGTATGGACGGTTCAACAGGGTTATGGCTCTCTGTGAGTTTGGTGACTGTATTAAAAAGATATCCAGGATTATTTTTACTCTCCTCTGAGACATGCTCTCTCCTATACTGCAATGCAGATAGCCTGCAAAAGGAATACAGTTTGAATACATTCAAAACTGGAATCTAGTGTCTAATTTTAATAGAAAATGTTTGTACACATGAATTCAGTTTGCCTGTTACAAGGTATAGAAAAGTTTTGAAAATTTGAAAGTTGTATGTGTGAAAGTGCTAATAAGTACATACTCTAAGTGTATTAGAGACTGACATTAGAGGAGTGCCAACAGCTCCTACTAAGATGCCTCACTCGAGAACCTAGCCTTATTTTTGACCTCATGAGTCTCACCCCTGATCCCCCTCCACCAGGACCTCCTCTTCCACAGGCACCTAGCTGGTGTGTCTGTGGAAACTGCAGAAATATGCAAACATTGCTGGAACAGAAATGCTGTCAACAAACAAAATTTTTTAATCACATTTTATTCAAAGATGCCTCAGGAGCTAGACTTGCACACTAAAATATGCTGGATCAATGCATGTGTATTTGACACTACATTGTTGTACCTTGTATGTTTTTATTAATAAAAGTAACAGTACTTTCATGTCCTTTCATAGAGTTTCCCATATATTAAAATAAATTGTATGTGGCTTTACACATTTCGCAAAGGACATTAGTTTATATAGGCTGTTATGTGAATTGTTTGGATCTTATGTTTACAAATGTAAAAAATTTACCCTTTAAAAGACAAATTTCAAAATAAATGTTTTGCAAATGTTTTATTTGCTCTAATATTTAAATTATATACTTTTCTTTTATACATGGCATACATTTACCAGAAAATGGCACATTATATACAGAGCTAACAAATAAAGTAATGTCCCTCTTGGTTGGCTTCTGTGAACTATGATTGTTCTCTACTTCTAACCTCAGCATCTCTTCATTCATGCCTGTGATAAGCAGTTTCTTTTGAAGTTGTGAGATGCGCTCTTGGAAGTTTTGACTGGATTTGTTTAAAATTTTGAGCCTCTCGGTGTAAAATAAATATAAACTGTCTTAGATTTGAGGAATATATAAGAATTATGCTCTGATTTGTAGTTACCAAGCTGTCTTCACTATATTTTAATTTGACAAATGAGTTCTTTTTGACATTCTTTTTCCTGTTAGGTCTAATTGCAATTGCAGATCTTGGCCTGGCTGGACCAGAGCAGAGCAAAAAAATAGCTCCGCTCCATATTTTGACAGTGAATGACGGAGAAGACGTACGTGGACGGTGACATGCGGAGAAATAGTGGTGAATGTGGAACCGTTGTCATTGATTAACATAACTGCACAATTGCTTATGTACCTGAGTGGGGCAGAGCAGAGGGAAGCGCTGATGGAGGATGTAGAATCTGGGGGTAAGGCACTTGCCTTGAATACAACCCCACTAGCCCTCGGCTGGCTTTCTTTTCCTTCAGTTCTTTTGCTGTTGGGGCCGGGCCACCAGACAATAGCCCTAGCCTTTGTGGATCATCAAGTGCAAGAGGCTGCTTCCTTGCCATCCCCTAAGGAGCCAAAACTCTTTGTAGAATAACACTCTGTAGATCTGGGCTGTACTTGTAGGATTTTATTTTTTATATTGATGGTGTACAACCGCCACATCTATGTTTTTTGTTAAAAATTCTGCCATACCTTGGAGGAGTAAACAAAAACATGTCAACATTGCCAATGTGTGCATAGAATAAATGATGGATTATAGGTAAAAATTTAAAATAAAATTACTGATGTGAGACATCTGCATTTGTTTGTACTCTGTTTAGGTGATAATTATAATCCAGCCCTAGCAACAGGGTCTGAGTATAGTACACTGGTGGTTTGAAGCAGGACCACTTTGAGGCATACATAAGAATATGGTTATGGAAGGACTTCAGGTCTGAGATTGATCTAAAATACAAAAAATAAAGAAGAAAATAAGACGGTATGTGAAACAAAAGATAATTCTGAGGGTTTTAAATGTAACTGCACTTCTAAAATGTTTACCTAAAATGCAGATACTTATGTTTTTCAACCAGCGTGCATCGTAAACAATCTGTTGAAGTCTTTTGTGTGCTGTGGAGACCTTTGGAATCCATTCTTTATTCCTGTCTGCCTCGAAAGGCCCTTGTCGACAGGCCCCTAAGTACCTCCCATGTCCACCAGTCACATGATGCATAACTCTGGTCCACAGATACTATAATCAAATTGTTATGCATAGTAAATCTCATGTACTACAAAACATATGTTGCAAATATGCTCTAATTGTTTAGAAATATATACAGTAAATAAAAACTTAGGTTGAAAACTTCCAGTGTTAATGCTTCCTTACAGCTGTCCAAAAATGGTACAGCAGGACACAGTCCTTTTCATGTCCAGCCTAAAAAATTGTATTGTAATAAAAAAATTAATAATATAAAAAATTGCTTTCTTAATAAAAACCTTTTTATAACAGTATACTGTGTACTTACAGCCAGAATCTTACTTAGGTTCTGTCATGATCGAGGGGATTATTCTGACCCACATGCAGGAAACCACAAGCAGAATTTAAAGGATCTTTTATCTTTATTTAACTGAAAATAGAATCCAAGCTGGGTTCAGCTGATCAGCTGCTTCTGAAAACGGAGAGGAGGTGTTATTGGAGGTTCGGAAAGGGCATCAGTCCAAGTGGAGAAAAGAATGTGAGGACGCTTACTGTTCCAGATGAGGAGCCGATCCCAGAGGGGGCTTGTGGATTGTCAAGGTGGGCTGGAGACCAAACGGTGGAGAGCGGGCAGGCAGACGGAGTAACAGTGGAGCCTGGAGGAAAAGACAGCTGCATGAGCAGGAGCAAAGGTGAGTCAGCAACAACCTGACAGTTCAGATTCAAATCTCTGGGAGAGTTTACTCAGGGAGAGAGGCTTGATATTACCAACTGAGTCGGACAATCAGGCGGTGAATGGTAGTCCAGCTGCTCCAGTGCTGCACCAGATGAGTCACCTGTCGGGTTGGCACGCCCTCCAAATGTAGATCTGTAGGGAAACCTGAAGTCTCAGCCACACACGGGACAACAGTGGTGTTGGATGTAGGAGTTTGCCCTGAAATCGAAGGGTTGACGGTTTAAGCCCCGACTCCGACTTTCAGTGTCGTTGTGTCCTTGGGCAAGACACTTCACCTGCATTGTCTACTGATTGTGGTCAGAGGGCCCGGTGTCGCCAGTGTACGGCAGCCCCGCTTCTGTCAGTGAGCCTCAGGGCAGCTGTGGCTACAATGTAGCTTGCCACCATCAGTGTGTGTGTGAATAGGTGAATGAATGTAGTGTAAAGCGCTTTGATCAAGTCTCCTAACTTGAATAAAGGCGCTATATAAGTACATGCCATTTACCATTTACCATGACACTGCCACTACTGGACACCCCTACTCCTTTGACGAATGTCCCACATACTCCTGACCAAATAAGCCAGGTTTCCATCGACATTCAGAGGGGGTGGAGGGGACCTGGGAGCTAGACATCACAGACTTGAGTAAAGAAATATGGAAGACTGGGTGGATCTTCAGGCTTGGATCAAGGTGCACAGAGACAGGACTAAGAACTGAACTTATCCTGGACGGACCAATGAAACGAGGAGGCAGCTTCTTATTTAAGGCCTTCAGTTTGATATCTCTGGTAGAGAGCCAAACATCCTGACCAGGTGAGTACAGGGGTGCAGGGGAACGTTTCTTGTCAGCAATGCGGCGATTACACTCGGCAGTACAGTTCAGAGCCTTCGTGACAGCCCTCCAGGTTTCTTTGCACCGATGGACGTATTGTTGAACTGAGTTCACAGACAGATCTCTCTCCTCCAGGGGGAACAGAGAAGGCTGATAACCCAGAGAGGCTTCAAATGGAGAGTAACCAGAGGCAGCCCAGACGTAGCAGTTATGAGCATATTCCACCCACACCAGTCTTGAGCTCCACGTCGAGGGACGGGAAGAACAAAGACATCGCAGGGTGGCCTCAAGCTCTTGGTTCATGCGCTCAGTCTGGCCATTGGTTTGAGAGTGGAAACCAGAACTAAGCGCTACTTTGGCACCAAGTGCCAAAGTAGCGCTCCTTCCAAAACTCCTTCCAAACCCTAGAGGTAAACTGTGGCCTGCGGTCTGATAGAATCTCAAGTGTTTCGTCTTCCATGAAGACGAATCACATGTTTCACTAGAAGATTAGCAGTCTCTAAAGAGGAGGGGAGTTTCGAGAATCGATCCACTATTGTAAGAATGGTGTTAAAGCCCTTGAAACAGGGTAAACCAGTCACAAAGTCTAAAGCTATATTAGACTATGGACGCTTGGGAACCGACAAGGGTTGCAGATAACCACTGGGAGGCTGGTTATAAGACTTGTTCCTGGCACAAACATCACAGGCAAGGACATATTCCCTCACATCTTTGTACACGGAGGGCCACCAAATGTGACATCTGATCAGGGATATGGTCCTGCCTACCCCTGGGTGGGCCTTTGACAATTTTGTCATAAGGCTACTTTCGACAAAATGAGATGATTACCATACATGGTCTGTGACTTGTGCCAGGGTTACCATCACTAATCATAGCTTACACTAGGATAAATGTCTCTGCTAATAACTACGATTAATCATAAAAGACTACTGGTGCATTAAAAAAAATTCATATCATGCTAGTATCAGTGCGTGTGTGCTGCAGTGAAAATTTTAATATTTTTGTGGGCTAAATAAGGATTTGTGGCCACTGTATAACAGGCTAATGATGCAAATTACAAAAAAAATTAATTTATCTTCCCTGGAACGTTACAAAATAGAGGTAGATACCTTTTACTAGCGGTGATGTAAAATGGATTTCCCCAAATAGCATGCCAAACTTTACCTGTCGAGGAGAAACTTCACAAGCAAGGCATCAGTATGTAGCCGCCAGGCCAGTCCTTTCCGTGTACGCCTTTGCGTGAATTAATCTCCCAAAATCACTCTGGTCTCTTTTCTTTCTTCTGTAGTCTTTCTCCTCTTCTCAGACACTTTTTCTCTTACAATGCATGGCCATTTTCAAAGAACTGCGCTAGTTACATTTCATATTTGAATAATACTGGTGGTTTCATTTATTAAAATGTGAAAGGTGTTGAGAAGGATTAACCCTTTGACACCCATTGTTGCAAATATACAACAATCCCTTTCTATTATTAGTATTATATTCTGTAATATTTTCAGCATCCTTGCAACATAACTAGTTGTCCTTTTACATTGATAGAAATAACAGGTATGATTCAAAAACATCATGCATCTCTTTGCACGAATGTGGTATGGCTACAGCAATTATTAAATAAAATCCCTTAGAATCCACAAAATTAATTGTTAAATAGATTTGCAGACAAGTTTCTTTATCACTGTGCTATTGCGACCGTTGCGTCACAGGATTAATGTTTTACCTGCCATGTCATGCAGAATGCTGTCATTGCTGGCTGACTTTGCTGAGAGTTAAACAGAGCCATGCTCTTAATAATATGGTTGGAAAAAATATATACTGTACAGTACATTAGTATTATATACTGTATTTTATCATTCAAATAATTGCTCGTATGGATTTTCGTTACCACTATAACCCCTATGTCACAGGACCAATACCTGGCATAATAAAACGGATACCTAAACTTAAAGTGAAAAAACAAATAACTAAAGCAAAATTTTATAAGTTTAAAACCCTAGACCTAAAGATGTCTTTGGTGAAATACATGTAGTGCTACTTTGGCTTACAATATACAATATCATGGGTTGCATCACTTTCCCCCGCGTGTCTCTCTCCTCCGTCTCCCCTTCCATTTCAGCGACCTGGGTTCTCCTCCTCCTACCCTGTCTGCATACACCATGGCTGCCACAGACGGGGCAGGCTTCTCCATGAGGCAGTGGACCGGGCCGTGGGTAGGGGCGTCACTCAGCCTCCCCCTCGTTCCAATAAGTAACGGGCCCCGTCACTGACACCTGGTGGTTCCCCTACGCAAAAGTGACTGACCGCACTGGACCGTATTTATACCACAACACATGGCAGATTTCAACATGATGGTGAGCCGTATAAACACAACGCCAATAGCAAACCAGACAGTGGTACTTTTAATTACTATGTTAATAACTGTGTATAGCTCATTAGATGGTTGGTAAAAATACACTCACATAATATGTTTCAAACCACAATAAAGATCTTGATAGAACTGTGTATTTGAGTATTTTATGTGTTTACACTACAACAACTTGGGGGTTCGATAAGTATCTCCCTGAAATGAATTTCTGAAATTTGGGATGTCTGTAACGTAGTGGTTCACCAATGGTTCCATGCAAGGTGCACAGTCACTATTTTTCTGCGCGTGATGTGTGATTATATACTGAGAATTGCATTATTGTATCTTCTTGGCTGATTTATGGAACTGTTGCCATATCCTAAACCTTTATCATGTGTTGTCCTTCATATGGGCCCCCCCCAGATAATGTTGAATGGACCTATTGTTGTGTCATTACGCCATTAGACAGACCATCATATTTACTGCTAATAATAGTGTGCACAGTTTAGTCTAGTGGTATTTCTGATGCCAGTTTTGCAGAGCGCTTTTTTGAACATACAAAGGTAGACTTGAATTAAAAAAAAACTCAAGTTTTTGTGCAAACTGTGCATTAATAAACAAGTCTGTACTGCCATGTCCACTTAAAATTAAGAGACACATCAAGTTAAATCATCCGAGCTATCTTGGGAAATATCGGTTACCGAATGAAGAATGTAAGAAATTATTTTCCATACAATTCTAAGATACATTCGGAACCTGAATGCACCTGTATGTTCCTGAAGTTCTGTGTAATTTAGCTAAATAAAGGCTTCACTGCACATACTGTATACCTTGACTGAATCAAGTATTTTCCATTTCTCTCTATATATTATCACAATTTTAAAGGGTGAAATATGAGGTTCTATTGTGTAAAATTGTGGCTTAATTTACCAAATGACCTTGAACTAGGTTTGTAAAATCAGTTCATTTTTTGAAAAAGTTAATTAACATGAGCTTGTTCATTTTCATCCGTATGAACTGAACTTTAAGCATTTTCTTGTTAATTATGAACTGTGTATATATATATATATAAGATAGATAGATAGATAGAGGGAGAGAAAGAGAGAAAGAGACAGCGTCTAATCAATGTCTCCAGTGTATGTACAGTGTCATTACATTTTAAAGGAAATTAAATATTTAATTGCATGTAAGAATTATTTTTACAAGACTTTCTGTTGTTACCTCAATAAATCATCATCATTAATCTTCCACTGACGAACAGTGCCGACTGTTTCAGAGTGAGCCTCTCCAGAGAAGATGTTAATGACTTCAACTGAGGAAAATGTAGCTGTCATCAATACATGCCCCCATGAGGAGTGAACACTCACACTACCAAGCAGACAAACATGTGAGATTTTTTCCCCACCTTTCTGTTGTCAGCAGCCTTTTTTATGTATACTTATTGCATATTTTGGGCTGTTTACAAACTCCATCAGTTGCTGCCACTTATGTTGCTCCATCTATTAAAGATTAAACTACTTTTTGGTAATATTTTATTTTAGGAGATACAAGTAATTCTTTTTTTTCATATCTCTAAAAATTAAATGTTATTACTTCTTTACTGAGGTAAGACTTAAAAATTAGCAAATCACTGGTAGTAATTGGCTGTTTGCAAAATAGCTCTCTTGACATTTGAGCATGTCCCTGCGTACCATTAAGTGAACCTTTAACTGCATCGATCATCAGGAAGCACATTAGCTCCGACCACGCACCTACATTATGCCGACTACATAAAAAGGCATCAGCTCAAACTTGGATCAGTTAATGAGCTTGTAAACGGGCTGAATGTACACTTGAGTCTACACTCCAGTCATTTAAAAAGTTCTTTAAAGTTAATGTCTGCTCTCTGTGATAAACTGAAAACAAAGTTGAATTACAGTTGATGCTTCTCAGAAGGGCCCTTGGCTGAATCTCCTCCATGTTTTCTTTACTGAGAGCCAACAGGGAGACTGCTGACAATGCATCCACCTCATGCAGCACTATAATCAATAGATGGAAATTCGTGAGGACCAGCAAGCAGTATTGAGAAAGTGTAGCCACATTACACTCTTGAAAAAAGATCAGTTGCTAAGGAAAATGTAGAAAAGATTGATTGTCAGGCTTCTTTGAGCTATTGGGTGCTGTACTTAAACAACTGTAATCAATAAGTCTTGCTGCAAACAGCAACATTCAGTTTTTTGTTTTTTTTGTTGATGGTTCTTTGAGAAAAAAGGGTAACTGCAGCTATAAACACGTGGTGTGTGTGGAAAAGTGTAAATTATCAGTAGCAAGCCATCTTTTGGTGTTTTATGATCTCTGACTAATTTATTTCAACTCCTAAAGTCTGACTTATTGTATTGAGGTTATGTTTTTTTATGATGCTGCTTTCCTTTTTTTGTCTGCTTTGGGGCCTTCAGAGTTTAGGATCAGTTAAGAGGTGCCATCCAAGTTTGAGCTTATCCCATACACATCGCAGTTAAGCATATGAATTTACTTGATCCCCCATGTTTTCTCCAACAGCTGAGTTCAAATAACTTAAACAGCGAGAAGGGGCAATTACTGGTGTTTCTGGGGGCATTACATGACAACATAAGAGTCTGTTTTAAAGTGTAACACACCTCATTTTATTTCCAACAACAGGAGCCAAATAAAAATATGCTTAAATAAAAATAGTCTCATGCGTTCATGCAACTTCAGCTCATTATATCTCTTTTTTTTTTCTCCAAATGCTGCATCCTTTGACAAAACAAAACAATGTTTTGAGGTGATGCAAAAACAGGAAAATAAAGCTGCCAATCCATTGCCAAGTTTTTTTTTTCCACTGATGCACATAAATGAAATGCTGCTGGTTCTACATAGCAGTGGTATCAGACGGAATGTCTCTGTTATCAAAGTTTAGCTCTTTTTAGTCGTGGTTATCTACTTTTAGGTTCCATGTTGTGTGAATAATATTTTAATTTAAAATTTGATCTTCATTTATTTGAATCAAAGCAACACTATAGGTTATCGCCCAAGTATTAGATCATTTTGAGCTATATTAAATTATTATTTGAATACAACCCTTGGCATGTATCGGTACCAGTGCGTCTGCCCTCTGTAACTTTAGATGGTTGGATCTATTGCTGAATCAGTCATGTGATACAGAGCGTTGTTCTATAGCACTCTGAGTTCCCCTTAAACACAAGAGCTTAGTAAGCTTAAAGTTCCTGTTAGGCAATAAAACTGGTATGACCTCATCAGACACAATAGGATTTAGTAGAGTTTGAACGCGCTCGTTTTTACAACTACGACTTCTATGTCGTCTGGTCCAAAGTGCTCTGCCATTCTAAAATACGGATGAAGACTGTCTAATTTTGTGACATTAAAATGTTATCAGTTGTTAAGTTGAGTGAAGGTTTAAAGAGCACCCAAATGCAGGAACGTAAGCTGAGGTGGTTTCTAACAGATTTAATAACAAAAAGGTGGAAACTGAAGTAAAAATTCAAAAATAAAAGAATTAACAAAATACCGAGGGACATCAGTGAAAAGACAAACAAGGAGCCAAGAAACCAGGAGGAACCAGGAAAGAGTCACTGAACAGGATTACATATGGAGCACAGAAACAATGGGAGGACTAATTGGCAGACGAGTAACATGTGTGGACTGAAGAAACAAGAAGGGAGCTAGGTTGAGACAAATGGACAACAGAGGGTAAACAAGAAAACATAACTCAAAAACAATCAATAATAACTAGAATAACACAAAAAAGAAATAAAACCAATGAAAATTTAAAGAGAAAACGTCTACAGAACCAAAACCATGACAGTTAGTTGCTTTTAGGGGCACTAAAACTGGAAGTTAGAGGTCTAGCGCCCCTAGTGGCTAAAGGTTACACATTATTGTTTTAATTTCTTCTTTCATTTAAAGATTAATTTTGGTTTGCTTACATAACAAATAGTATGGATGCATGCTTAATTAGTAAACTCATTAGTTTTCTATTACTACTTTATCCCAGAATGTTATATGGCAAATCAAGCTGCTAATTAGAGCCCAAGACCAGCTGTGTGCTGGGTTCTCGATGAGAATATAGCAGTGCAAACTTCATATTTACACAATGCTTTATCAGAAATGTGGGTTTCTAAATGCCAAAATTTTTAAAATCCTTTTAATTTGTAGTCTGGGTTTTAAAAATCAGATTTTAAAACATTTACTTCCAAACATAATACTGACAAATAAACACACTGAGCTTTGAAAGATTTTTAGAACAATGCCATTTCCTAAGCCTCATACTGACACAAAATGCTACATCAACCCTAAGCTTGTAAATAAAGCTAATAAAAGATATATGATAATCAAAATAAAGTATGATGTTTACTACTGTAAGTGGTGAAATAAAACAGTTTCATCTTTCAGGTTTAGGTGCAGCTTTTACAGTCGGCCAGAGTGAGGAGATTTGACCAAAGTGACCATTCCACACACACACTCACATAATGATGGTGGAAAGCTACATTGTAGCCACAGCTACACTGTGACTTAGTGAGAGAAGCGATGCTGCCATACACAGGTACAACACAGGCTCTGTGTTTAAAGAATTGCTAATGTATGAGTATCCTTTTATTTAATTGAAATACTGAATTAAAAGGAGAATTTTCAAAGTCACCATTTATTACCACATGTGTGTGAATGGTTGTTTGTCCTGTTTGTCTCTGCCCTGTTGCCCTGCGATGGACAAGCAACCTGTCCAGGGTGGACCACGCCTCTTGCCTATAGACAGACAGACTGCTTGGGATAAAGAGTGACAGAAAATGGATGGATGGATGGATGGATTTATTACCACCAGTTTAATTTGTAACAACAATCACTTGTAAATCAAACATTAACTTTTTGTGCCTGCTTGTTAACATTCACTTAAACCTTACCCTGCCTTCCTGATATTACTGAGACTGAAAGCCAAGTAAGTCAGTATACTAAATTTGTACAACTTTATTTACAACTACTCAATAAATTATGTTGAATTAATGAGTTGGTTCATAATTGAACTCTGAACCGAATTGGGTGTTGAGGGGTTGCAGTGCCTGAATGATACCAGGATCTGTTGGTGGAGGCTTAAATACCCCTGGCAGGGTCTCTTGAAGCAAAAAATACTCTGAGTGATGGATCAAAGAGTGATTAAACTGGTTACAGAGTAAGAGTGGTTCACAAAGCCCTAAATGCCTGAACACACCGGTTGCCTATGACTATTGGATCTCTGATCCAATTTTTTTCAATGTCACACTGACTGTTTATAGAGAGGCTCCAAATAGGCAGGGTGGCCAGATCTGATCATATTTTTTCACTTCTGTCTCTGTGATATACACAAATTGAAACAGTTTAAAAAGTTATTAAGAAATTTAAAATATACCAGCGCATTCTATGAAACAAACCCCACTTAACGAGTCTGTGCAGCATCTCAAACCAGAACAAATAGAATGTTCCTATGCCAATAATAAAAACATAACGAGATCTGCCTCTAAAGAAAAGAAAAACACAGCAACAAATGTCGTGGGGCGGTTTATATGCTAATTGAGGCAGTGAGAGGTGATTCTTAGAGAGAGAGCTGTGAAGTTTATTGAAGTTTTACTTTCTTTTTTTTCATAAAGAGGTGAGAGAGATAAGCCGCGCTCACCTGTTCCATCCTCCCCTCATTATTTTGTTTTTTTTAGTGGCTAAAATATGATCATTAATTTACTATACCCGTTTTTTTCTCCTCCTGGAGTTATGGTTTTTTTGTTTGAGGTGAGTGATAAACTCCCTCATTGTTTTCACATTGCTCAAAGAGGATCATTAATTTATCCATTTTCTTTCCTGCTGAACTTCTACCATGGGTAAAGTGTCCTTTTTTTAAATGTCTCATTCATTGTTTTGCATGAGTCTGTCCCGCTTACTATATATGCAATGTGGGACTCCAAAACTGACTCATTTTCAGTGCTATTGAAAGATTTTATTTTGTATTTTCCCCAAAGCTGATTTGTTTTACTTTGTAAACAAACTCTTCCTATCAGATCCAGGAAATAGCTACTGGATTGCTGCATAGTCCAACTAAAGTAGACCTAAACACTCATTGGCTTTCAATGAGTGTTTAATGCCACAACCTTATCTGACACGATTTTCTGTAAAATCGGTAGCAAAATCAGGTTTGATGTGTTCTGGCCATAATGATGTCCAAGAAATTAGATCTGTAACATTCCCCAGGACATAACCGGAAATTAATCGGAACTTAACAGGCATGGGGTTGGGGTTCATTGCTGAGTGTCTGTTGGTTGGGTTCCTCCTCATGGGACGCGGAGCAACACAAGGCCTCCCCAAGTGTGCCAGCCACCATCAGGGGGAGCCATCACAGATTGGTTCAAATAGGATAGGACAGTAGGGTATGTCGTTGCGCTGTTGTGTTTTGATGTTTATTCAGTCCATTTGGATATATGTCTTCATCCTGTTTAGTAAGGATTACTGTCCTAGTATTGCATGTCTCTGACTCTTGTCATGATTTTATCTAAGGCTCGGACCCACATGCATTGAAGCCAAACAAAGAGACAGCGTAAAAGTTCAACGGGTTTTATTGAAGTGATATGATCTCGGTGCAGAGTTTCTCCGAACTCTGCTCAGCCGGAACTGGAAGACAAGAGGAAGACAGGCTGTTAGTTTCAGGCTCAGTGGGAAATATGATTCGTTGATCTTGAAGGAGAGGATCTGTTAGCGACTCACGTTTCCAGAGAAGTAGAGAATCCTTGACTCCAATCTGTGAGTTGGTTTTCCAGAGTTAGTCTTATTCGGTAGAGGGCGGAACAGGGTTTACCCAGAACTCGGATGGTGAAGATTGATTCAGACGCTGGTTGCCACTCAGATTTCCTGTGGTACTTGAACGGGGATTTCCTTACTCAGAGAGTGATCACAACGATCTCAAAGTGTGCTGGATCCAAACCTCCTGTCTGAATCCGTCGCTCAGTTTAAGGCTCAGTTGATCCCTCCTGGGAGAGACGGTCCGAAAAGGTCCAGTTTGCAGGAAGGCTTCCTGCCGAAAGGCAAAGACAAAAACAAAGTTGAATCTCAGGGAGACAAGCACTCAGTCTAACTCAATGAGATCTCAGCTTGGCTAGAGTACTAAAAACTGGCAATACAAAAACTCAGGTTAGACTCAGAATAAACAAAGCTTGGCTAGAGTACCCCGAACTGGCAAACACTCTGGCGTCGAGGTAGTGGCAACCAGCAGCTTAAGAGCAGTCCGAGGTAACCATCCACAGGTGTGTGAGGAGGCGGACCGGAACCAGGCACCTCCTGTTGGTGGAAGGGTGAACAACACAAAGACAAAGACAAACAGACAAACACAAAGACTGGAGTCCTGACAGTAAAAAAAAAAAAAAACTGGCAATCCAAAAACTCAGGTTAGATTCAGTATAAACAAGGCTTGGCTAGAGTACCCCAAACTGGCAAACACTCTGGTTGCTGCTGTTGAAGCAGCAAAGAAGCCAAATGGTGCTGCATGGGTTTGAAAAGGTTGATGCTTTCTTGAGGAGTGGAGTGTGAAAGAGAAAACCCTTGCTGTCCAGTTTTACAGTGATGAAGTAGTGTTGAATAGGATGCTTTGAGGTTTCTGAGAAAAATAAATCCATGTTTCCTGCAGTAAATGCTTCTCAAACCTACTGATAATTATGTAAAAGTCATGACACATATTAATTTTATTTTATCATAATAATATGTACATGTGGTTAGCATGTAAAAAAACTATTTTTAAAACCTATACCAGGATCTCAAGATGTACAAAAAAGCCCAAACAATTTGATCCACTCCAGAAATTAGCCTATGGCGTTTTTTTTTTTTTTTTTTTTTTTTTTACGGTTTGGTGTGAATGCACTGCATAATCTTGCCTTTCTAACAGTGGAGATGGTTGTGGTCTTTCTTTAGTGAAAAACAGCACAGCCCACTGATCCCACATGATCTTGATTTACTCTCCAGGAATCCCCGGTTGGAATTCTTTCCACTTCCTGGGTACCTCAGGATCTCAAGTTGAAGCTGAGCATTACCTCCTTCACCAACAAGGCCCAGCAGAGGATGTACTTCATGCAGTGGCCAAATAGGTTTAACCTGCCAAAGACAATTAGGGTGCACTTATGTTTCACCATTGCTAAATCCCCCACACCTCCTACATCACCATATACTGTATGCTGCTGTCTGCAGCAGGGACAAAAGCAGGGTGCAGCATATAATTCACTCTACAGAGAGGGTGATTGGCTGCAATGTCCCTACTGTTCAGGAACTGTACACCTCCAGGACTCTGAGGCAGGAAGGAAAATTTGTACTAACCACTAACCACCTACCCTTAACACAAACTGTTTCAGACTTTCCCGTCTAGCAGGAGACTATAAAGACCAACACCTCTCACCAAAAAACTGCATCTTAGTGTCTGTAACTTTCCCAAATAGCAAGGCTTGGGTCCCTGAAATACATTTTCCCTAGAAATCAAAATATCTCGGCAGATGTGAGTGATATTTAATTTCATATTGTTGTTATTGTATATTTTTAGATTTCTGCCAAGTAGCTTTTTCTCTACAGAAAGTGGAACATTTTTTTCTATTGTCTTAGTTTTTGCTGTCACTTTGGTGCATTTCTGACATCAATTTTACAACAGTTAATTTAACCTCAGCAGCATTTAATCATTTGTGCACCTTATATTTTCAGTTTGAACAAAATGGAAATGCTGGAGGATATGCATCAGTTGTTTTCAGGCAACTCTTTGCTGTTGTGTAGCATTATCATTAGCTTATCTGATCTCAGTCAAAATTAACTATTCTTCTGAATGCTGAATAAACATTCCATATAAAGCTAATAATCCTCACTTCATTGCTTTGTCATTACATACAAAACTGTTGAACTTGTCAAAAGACTATGTCAGACTAATGTACAAATAATTTGTCAAAATGAGAAGGGTCTAACTGGAGTCCATTTGAACAAGTATGTCATTGTTTAAGATGATGTGAATTTTCACCTCTCAGATGCCTTTAGAGACAGTAGTTTGCAACACATGATAGGATGCTGGCATAATATCTCACTCCTTTTCTTTTCCTGGAGGTGACCAAAATCCACATACCCAAATTGCCCTGCTGGTGGGCTTGGATGCAGTCTGTGATGACATCACAACAGTTTTGAAAAAGGTGGATTCGCCACTTTTGGAGATACTTTCCTTGCTAAATTGCAAGAGATGATATTCCCTGTGATGTAGATAAATTTATGTAGCTAGACAGAAAGGAAGGTCTGGATGTACATGAATGATTTATAGTATTATGTATTTTGTATGCTTGTTTCCAGTATGCACTGCAGTATTCTTTACAGGTCTATACAGCTCTATCCAAAAGGACTTAATTTTTGTTCTAAATAAGATTGTATTTTTTTCCCTTTTGCCCTTTTAATCAGGCTCTTAATGCAGTACACACAGTGTATGTTTTATTCTGTTTACTGATTTATCCCATCATTTATATTTTATATTAATCTAACAACAGTAAGAATATGTTTTCCATTTTGGTTTAAATTAAAACAATTTAAATCATGTTTCACTTTTGGTTTCATATGCAATCTCATCTAAATCTGTGTTTAAATCACAGTAACTCAGTATTTAACAATTTACCATTGTGTTAACTGCGAACAAACTTTACACGTATAATTCAATCTAAAACTTTACTTTCTCAACTTATAAACACCTCAGGTTGCTTTTCAAACCCCAGAAACAAGGACTAATGTGGGAAGCTCAGAGGGATTCACTCCCTTTTCTCTGCTAAGACCAAATACCGCAGGCAGACTTATGCCTTTTGGCTGGCTCCGGCTGTCATGCTGAGAAGTTTCACCATGTCATATATTATCCTACAGCTCACCTGTGTAAGGGTGGTTTAGATATGTCAACTAAGTAACTGAAAGTAACATTTTCAAAAAAAAATTTCTGTTACATCCATATTCTCTCTAATGTATTTTTTTCTAACTTAAGTTGATGTATGTATGTATAAGTTGATGTAATGCTTTGAAAAAGACAAAATAATTTATTTCTGAGGATGGAAAGCTTCACATCTAGTGTAAATGTTTAACATTGAAATTATCAACATGATTTTAAACTCAAAGTTGTGTCTGAGAAAGCATGTATCTCCCTCCCCGACTGAATCTGAAATCGGCCTACAGGGACTTTGCTTCGGGATTTGCAGCACAGAGAGCTCATTGTGTGCCAAAACTGCAAGGTTTAAGATGAAACATCAGCAGATTGCAGAAAGTTGCAGCATGAAAGAAGAAGCTCAAGATATTTCAGGCCCTTTCAGGCAATACATTTCCACTAGGCCCAGCTGAGCCATACAGCGGGACAGATGATCTGGATAAGTTTATATGAAGAGGGTGACAGAGGGCACTGAAAACACCTTGTGTCTATTCTGAGAGATAAACTGTGCAGAAGCAGTGACAGGGTTTGAAGAATTGGGATTAGGGAGTCAAAAAGCAACATAAAGGACAAGATCAAAGTATTTGATAAAAAACTTATAAATCTAGCAGAAATGATTACAGTTTTTCTCTATATATATTATATATATTTTGCTCACAATCCTGGTATTGGATTGACAGGTTTATTTTTGAATTCATGTGCTGCTGAATTTCACTAATCAGATTCCTTTTTTTTTAGTACAAATAGGATTCAACTACATACTGCGAGCTTACATAATTCTAAAAAGAAAATAAAGCTCCAACTTAATCGTATTGCTTCAATTGGTAACAAGTCATTTATTTAAGTTTTCAACTTATAAACTTAATAAATTAAGTTGGATCAACTTGATTCAATGACTTGTTACCAAATGAAACAATTAATTTAAGTTGGAGCAGTATTTTCTTTTTAGACTGTGTTGTATAATTTATACAATATAAAAATACAAACACTATCAAAATTAAAAAAATACTAAATTCTAACCTTTTTGGTGACCTGTTTTAAAGGGGTAAGATTCATTTTTGTAAAGATGTAAAAAGATAAAGCCTCTCACAGAGAGACATTTTTAAATTATTTAAAAATAACACCCTAAAGTAGAATGCAATTCAGTAGCCATGCAGAAAAACCTTTAAGTGCTATATATCCCTGTATAGCAAAAGAGTACACCTGATGACATTTAATGAAAGTGACCTTTCTAGGGTAGCCTATATACGGTATATTAGCTGTGTAATTAATTGTCAAGCACAAGTTTTTACAGTTTAACATAGTTTGGACCATACAAAAATGATTTTCTTCTGTGTAAACAAGAATCAGATTTCATCCAGCAGCTGCCCTGTTTGGTTTCTGTTTCTTTTCTGTATTTTGCATCATATTTACCTGATGTAACACTGTCCTTCTGGACATTTCCCTTCGTATGTTTTTTGCCACAGTACAATATGTGCTGAGATTGATGCGGCTATAGTAGGAAAACGTATTTGCTTCTACAATTAGACTGATATGTTATCATAATGTCTTAATTATAAAGTTGCAAATATTTAATTTTCCTCATATCTTCCTTTAATGTTATCAACTTTTAGTCTACTACAGGGAACAGATTTTTTTTTTTTTCTTACAGATGTTCATTCTTCCCCAGAGTTTTTAATTCTGTCTATTCTGCCTGTGAGAGATATGGGGATTTGTTTATTTTGTCTTAGATCAGCTTCCTTTGCACAGATGCTGACAAGCTCTGTTGCTCTTTTGCATCGGCAGAAAGAAGGTGATTTGGGCCTCCTAAAACTTCCCTTTTTGAGCATATCCTAAGGAGAACAGACAAATTACTTCTAGGTGTGGATTGCAAGAGCTGAACAATGCAATCAAGAAATGCCTAAAATAACATCTGACTGAACAAAGTGAGCAAATATGGGACATTTAGAATTGTGAATAATAATCCAAATGGTGCATGGATATATTTCTATAACAACACAGAACCAAAACCCTGCAAATAATCCTTTATATCTGGAAAGTAGTCTAAAATCGATACAAGGTTATTGTTAGAGTTGCCATTTTAAAAATATCAAAACTGGTAACTTTTGACAGAGGAACATGACAACAACAGTTCTTTTTATAAAAAGCAACAGCAGCACAACCGCAATGATGCTAAGCAATTTAGCGGTGTGACACCAATGTTTTGTTTTGATGAAGCATGCTCAGATCATTACACACACGGGTAAAAAGGCATATAATCAATAGGGAAATATAACAGTTATAACTGTCCAGACCATCTAGTTGAAGAAGAGCTTGTGCCATAAGAATACTGAAAAAGTTCTTCCAACAGAGTCTCTTGAAAGCTGTAAAATATTTATCTATTTCTCAATTTGATATTTCTTGCTCAAAACGGTAAAAAAAAAAAATACTACATTTAAATATTTCTTATTACACATACTAAGATGCAGTTTTAATTCTGCCTATTTCAAGTGTTCTCCATAAATGTGTAATGTTGCAAAGGTATTTTGGCTTTATTTTTAATATCTCTGTCACACACACACACACACACACACGCAGACATCTTGGCTTTGCCTTATTAGCCTTCTTCTCATACTTTGGTGAGAGTGTACAGAGTGTGCTGAGAGGTTCTTTTTCACAGAAGACATCTTGACATGTCAAAAAGTAGAAAGGGAGGCAGAGTCATCACCTCCTCTCCAGTGGAATCAGCTCTCAGCGTTAGTGTTCAGGGGACAGCCATCATCTCCACCTTCAGCTTCTACTTTCATTGAGATGCTTTGCTGAATACTAATTAAGAACAGCATAAATACTGATGGTCACTAGCTGGAGGCACCAGCCCCCTTGCGACCATGAACAGTGTAGAAAATGGATAGATATAAAGTGTTTCACTTTTTTTCTATGATTCAGGGATTTTTATTTTAGTGTTGGGCACATACGTAGTTGACTCACTTAACTGCGGCCTATTGGTTAGTTTCCATCTTTACTGGTTTTCTCTAGGAAAAGCTGTTTTCTTCCACCATCCCAAACAAAATTGCCCTTAGGGAGAAATATCAGAGTAGATGGTTACTTTTGTGTAACTCTCTGTTAGCCCTGTTATGCACTATTGACTAGTTGAGATTGTAAGGCCCCCTTCTGCTCAACCACTAAAATTAGAGTCAGGCCTCATGAATTTAGATTGTAAGGAAAAAGAAGTTAATTGAAGTATTAAATTGCTAGTGCTTATATTGGAGATAAGCTGACGTTGTGCGATGAGACATTCACGTTAGGGATACAGGGCATTTTTGAATCTGAGGTGTCAGAGCTAGTGTCACAATCCTGCCATTTCTTTAGTGATATCAAATGTCAGACGGAGCTCAGTTCCAAGTTGCTTTTGTAGGTCTGCTGACCAATGCTGAATGTCCTCTGCTCTCCCAACAAAACATGCAACCACTTTTCCTATTAGAGAGATTTTGAAATATGCACACCTTTATGGGTGGTGGGTTCCTCTGGAATCAACTTAATTCTGTTATCTAATAATAATTATAATTGAACTTTATTGACCTCACACTGGAGAAATGTATCTCTGCATTTGATCCATCCCCCTGGGGAGCAGTGTGCTGCCATTGTGCAGCACCAGGGGAGCAGTGCGGGGTTAAGGGTCTAGCTCAGGGACCCAGAGTGTCAGTGCATGGGAGTGGGGCTTAAACTCAGAACCTCTGGATTCCAAGCGCAATGCCCTAACATCTTCCCCTAAAGGGCTCCAGCAACCTCACTGACACTTTTCAGAAAGACTCTGTAGCATCCAGGCTCCTTGGTGCCATGAACCCCAAAGCTCTTTGGTTGTTTTGATGGACCAGTCTCCAAGACTCCTAGCTCAATGTTCTTGGCCATGGATCCAGTCTAAAGGACTGATTTGTCAGTGACTGGTCTAAAAGCTACCATACAGGGCTTCTCTGTTTGCTTTATGTCACTTTCACCTTTAGGTTCTATCTAGGCTCCTAGTCCCTTATACAAGTTTTTTCATTCATTTTCAAAAATATTTTTCTCCAGGCGGCTCCTACGCTCCAGTTTAAAAAACCATAACACATTAGGGGTCTACAGTGCTTTTCAAAGGAATATTTCTTTGACAATAAGAAAAAAACTTCATTGTATGTTATTGGAATTTTGCGTGATTGACTATTACCACCTTTTCACTGGTTTTACCTGCATGGCTTTATACCACCTCAACAAATTTCACACAATTCCATCACTGCTTCTTAAATACCAATGCTGGCTTTTTGGTAATGCTTAGAAGTATATACCATCACAGATAGGGAAAAATAACTAGCCTACCAGTACTAGAAAAAGTAGTAAATTAAATGTTTTAGTTTTTGCTTTTTAACCTATCAAAAAGGAAAAATTTGACATGTATCTGTAAAACCATCTTTCACAATTCTTCTGGTATTTTGGGCTACCAAAAACATCTAGTAATGTATTTTCTATTGTGCAGCTTTTTGCATTATATAGCTTATGATCAATCAAGCTGAATAAAGATAATCTGTGGACAACAAATAACTAATTTAAATTAAAATTACCTTAGCAAACTTTGAAATGATTGATTCCTTTTCTAGCCTTGGCTGTACGTTTAGAGTTGTTCCTTAACTGCAAGTTTGACCTCTTCCCCCACTTTTTCAGCCTACAAAATTTTTTTTTTTTTTTTTTTTTTTAGGATTATCATTGATTTATCCCAGTTCGTCTTCACACCAATTCTAACCAGATTTAATATCACTGCTAAAAAAAAAATGTGTTTCTGGAAATATGCAGTGTTAGGTTGTCACCACACATTATTATGAAAGCAATGCAATAGACTGGTCTTACTGTATCTCAGCAGAGCAATTTCTTTTACATTTCTGCTTTGTGTCCTACAACTGCTTTTTGAACAATTTTTTATATTTTCATCTCTCTCTTTCTTGGTGCATGATTAATAGCTATCAAAGCTGAGCTTTAGATTTGATGGATGATGACATCTTGATGATTATTTAGGAATTACGTACTCATCTACAGTGTTATATACAGAGCAGTTAGAAAATATTGTATGAATTCTGCTGTTTACCAGAAAATCTTTAAGGAGGACTTCCAGCCAAAGGTTTGTGACCTAAAGCTCAGTTACATCTGGGTTTGACAGCAGGACAAATACCTTACAAGAGAGATTAATTTTGCCAAAATTTGTGAATTCATGAACTCACAAAAATACAACTTGCCAGGAGCCAGCAGATGCGTTAGCCTTGATATAGAAATGTCTCTGATCAATGAAATGCAGTGACATGTATGACATGCAAGCATCAACCAGAGGAGAAGGGCTGAAGCAAAACATACATGGCTGCACCGGTTTTAGCTGGAATACCCTATATTTTATTTTATTTTTTTATTTTTATGAGCAAAAGGACACATTTTTACCTTTGTGGATGGAAGGATGCTTGTTTGTGTTCCTCCCCACCAGGCTTGATAAGAATTAGATTTTTCAGTTAACTCTACTAGGTGTGAAACATAGAAGCTGCTACTGCAGCTGTGATTGGCTAAAAATTCAAAATGTGAGGCAGATACCCAATCAGCTCAAAGAATTATACTGAATTTTCCTCCCTTTTGCAAAAACTCTCTACATGTGGCTTTCCAGATCCATACATATTGTTCAATTAGAATTCTACACAGTATTTACCTGTCTTATGCCAGGTTACTGGGACAATGATCCAAATCCAAATATATCTCGATATGGCCACGATCCTCCTAAAAAGGTAATTTTGGTGTATTTCAACTGGTCTGTATATTATCAGTGCAATAAACATCAGTACATTTAAATAGTCAAGCTACTGTAAATATAAACCTGTTGCCAACAAAAAAAATAATAAAAATTTTAATAATTGCCAAAAGACAGCAAATATTTTGCTGATTTACCTCAATGTTGCGTCCACCTTACAAAAGATATCTCAGCTTTTTAAAAATGTTGTTTATTAAATTAATTTTAGGCGCACAATGCTATGTTTTACTTTTTTACTCTTCCCTTCAGCAACTTCAGAAGAGATGACATGAGAGCAGCAAGTGTAGTGTTGGACACACCACTAAAGAATCCACTCATTTGTTTATTCACTCCATTATTTCGAGTATAATTGCAAGTCAACATGAACAGGGAGCTGAGATGCTTGACACTAATTATTATCTGACACTAATGATTATTATCTAGCCTGAAACTGTTAGGAGTTACAGGCAGATGATTTCTTTTCATGTCACTGGGGTAATTTCATTTAAGCACTATTTACAGCACCAAACATTAAAAACTGGAAATGAATAATATGTAATAGACAGTTATTGAGAAGTAATTTGACAAACCTGTTTTCTTTCTTTACTCTTCATCAAAACCTACAATTCATTAAATATGCCATCAGCTGTTTAAACATATATTATTATTTGGGTCTGGATGGTTTAAATAAAAGACTGTGGTTATGTATGACTTTGATTTACAAAGTATTTAATCTTTTTCATGCCTAAATGTGTCAAATCTTAAAACAAACAAAAAAGGCAAAAATAAGCAGAGTAAATGCAGTTATAACTACAGTGTGGCACAAAGAAACCTCATACATATATTTTATTATTGGGGATAGTCAATCCAAACCAGCCTGGTCATAATTACAAAATAATTTGAGTTTTCAGTCAAGTGTACCAGTATCCTACATTCCTCCATTTCTCTAGCACAGTGTCATCTATGAATCAGTTTGATGTTTTATGGAGTTTTTTTCTACCTACTTGCCATTTCTGATGGGATGAAAGGATATCTGCTCTTTACCAGATAATCATTTAAGGAGGACTTCAATTTGTGATCTGAAACTCAATAAGATTTGGGTTTTGCAACAGGAAAATGATCCAAATCACAACAGGAAATGCACCTCAGGAGAGAGCCACAACTCCCCCACTGTGATGTAACAGGCCTATTTCCAAGGATTGCAAATGTACATAGTTGCTGCTGCCAAGAGTGGCACAAGCACTCACTAGCTTACCCTTTATCTCAATAAAAGGTATTTTAATTTAAAATCTGCTGTTTGTATTTTTTCCAGTTACCTTTATGCGATATAACAATTTGTCTAGTGATCTAAGGCATTTAGGTGACAAAAACGCAATACATTTTTAAGGAGACAAATGAACCAGCCTACCTTCAACATACACAGAAACAATTAGAGGTGTTTATCTACTGCCGTATTACAGTATTTCTTTGTTGTGTTTGATACACTGAATGAAATTGCCGAGGACAGAGCTTCAAGGGAACACCTTTCATACTAAAACATAATTTTCATTATAGTCAACATATTTGTGTGAATTTGAAATGTCTATGTAAAAAGAAAATATTGCTGCGTCTCAACATGAAAAAAATGACTCATACAAGTAGCAGTGAATTTACTGCAGAGTGCCAGCCTCTGGTTAGTTTTCTTAAAGGCAAACCATGAGCCTTCTAAAAGCTCTGCTGCTTTCAGTTCCTACAAAGCCCTGAGATAGGATTCGCTTCCCAGTCTCCATAAGAGTAAATGAATTTCCCCCTGATAGGGGAAAGTGATGTGGGAGCAGCGATCAGGGTGCACTTTAATCTACCAGATCCCTCCTAGAGGTTTTGCACCCTGCCTCGTCATTCGCTGTTAAAACAGAATTTTCCTACCGAGATGACAAGAACTACAGCACAAGGAGCCAGCTCCCTCACACCTTTTTTTATATATTTACCTTCTTCCGTCCTCTGTCTATTTCCCCTCATCAGGAAAAACATTCATTTAATGCATTTAGAACATGTCAGATTCATACAGAATTCACACTAAGGTGATCGGATTCCTGTTGCTCAATTAGCATTTTAGTATAGGCTACATGTTATTTGCGAAGTGCACTAAGTGTAGCAAGCATATTAGATATTTTTTATAAAAAAGGAATCTGTTGTGAGAAAGAAAATAAAAGCAGGAATAAATATATTCAGTCTTAATGGTTTACACAGAGAAAAACCTTCTATAGTTGAAAAATGTAAGTATAAAGCCTTTTTACCAATGTGTTGGGTTTGTACTAAACAGATTCGTAATTTTTTTTGAACGTTTAACAGCAATTATTACCTTAAAATGATCCATCAAGCCTCATATTGCTTATCATGCTCTCTAGCTATGTCCCGATGCGATATTAAGATCGAATATTGGTCCGATATTGGCTAAAAACCTAGTATCGGATTTAATCATCCGGCATCTAAAATCTCCAGTTCTTTTAAGAGTTTCTGTCACGCATTGGTTAATTTTCCTTCCTTTTGTCATTGATTTTACTTCTCTGTTTTACTTATATTACTTGATCAAGCCTTTGCTAACATTCTACAGTATAAAATAAGTAATAAAGGCCGGTGTGATTTATGCTAATATCGCATCAGTAACGGCCAATTCTCATAGCTGCAATATTGGTATTGGTTGTATTGGCACACCCCTAATACTCTGCACTGACCAATGGATTTTCTTGATTTACCTTAAGCTTCAGTTGGACCTTACTGACAAAAAATAAATAGTTGAAATTAAAATGTGCAAACAAATAATAATGTGAACATATGCAAAACTTAATATATGATTAACCACACTTACATGTTAGCATTGCCTTTGAGTAATGTGAGAAAAAAAAAGTTTAATAGCTTTTTTTGAGCATCGTTTGGAGCATTTGATTTTGTGTAATTGTGGAACAAATGGGGAAAAAAATCAGATAACTGAAGTACATTGTCCATGTATAACCTTTAGATATGATGTTCATTAATGGTAAATGGACGACACAAAGCACCAATGTACTTTTTCTCTTGGTTTCAAATTCACTAGACCATGCTCAATGTTTTTGATGTGTTTATAGACTGAAGGGCAGTATTATTAGTTAACCTGGTGTTTCATGCTATGTGGTACTTATTCCAGATATGTGAAAGAAGCTGTAATTTAATCCAGAAGCACAACAATCTGATGATGCAATGAGGCCATTAACTCTGCACAAAGGGGCCTCTATAACTCCTGGACAGACTTTGCTTCTTTAGCAAACTTTACTAAATCTCTTCAAATGAAACAAAGGGTGCAAACATTTCTTAACTTGGAGATTCCCACTTTACTTTAAGATTAAGGTTCCCAACCCAAAAAATAATGTGAAAAATATGAATGTCAATTAAAATAGATACTGACAAAACTAGAGACGGTGTCACTTTAGTAATAGAGAAAAAATTGAGATAGAGCTCTTAATCATTCAAAAATAATTGTTTATTAAATGAAAATTCCACCAAATGAATTACATTGGTATGATTAATTTAGCATGAACTGTAAGACTGGGGTCAATACCTTTAAAGTCTGTTTATTAATAATTTTACACACCCTATTCAGAGACCTTAAGGACCTGCACCAAATACCATATATAATCTTTCTATGAACCTGTGGAGTAAAAATTAGCACTGAGAGTAAGGGAGAAAATGTTTTATTTTTCTCTGCAGAGGAGAATGACACAAACAGCTGAAGACAGCTCCCAGTGTGTTTCTGACTCGGTCCTGCCCCACCTTTTGCATTTATAGAGAATTCTTACACGCAAACATTCAGTCTTCCCAAGAGAAACAGATAAACATTTCAGACAACTGTTTTCCGTTCACACCAGAGACAGGACGTGAGGATCTTAAACACAATAAGGGCCTATTTATCTATATTTCCCCCTTATCTAACCTAGGGAGGAAACTCCTTTTCAAACATCCTTCCTTTCTGTACATCTCAGCATAAAGACTGGAACAAAGACTCTAACTAATCACCCCTATTCAGAAAGAAAGAAAAACCGGCACACTTTAATATTTAACCTTACTAACATTCAAGGAAAAACCACAAATCACAACCCCTTTCATGCTGTTGTCTTCATGAAGGATTTTGTATTGCTCTTTTGCCTAACCCATCAACACAAGCCTCTTTGCCATGGCATATCCTATCAGGGGCATTTAAACCTCAGACATCATAGCCTCTAGGATCATCCCAGTTCTGAAACCCCTCCATGATTAAGGTGGCATTACGAAGAGGGGGATCATTATCTTTATCATTTAAGGAATTTGTGTGATAAAAAAGCATGTGGGAATATATGACAGAAAAGTGGATAGCAATTGTAGAAAATGTGTTACATTTTGAAAAACATATTTTCATTATTTCCTTAAGTCTAAAAAAACATGGGGTAACTGTTAAGAAAACCAACTAGCAGATAAAAAAGCTGCAACAGTCAGATGTCAAGTTATAACCAAATGCATCATAGTTAATGTTATATGTGTTGCACAACCTGATAGCATGGACGATGGGAGAAATATACTTAAATTGCAACAAAAAGCAAAGCTCGCTAGTAATCAAAGCATACAGTGTAAGATGTAAAAAGGTGTTTGTTACCAATACATGGATATGATTTACTTTGTTATAAAATGTAAATCATGTGAGGACATTTTCAAGCGTAACAAGGGCCAATGTTTAAATAATCTGCAAAGTCTTCAAAATGTAAAAAATTATTTAACATGTGGGATTTATATCATGTAGCTAAGTAACTTGTCAAAAATTATTTCAATATCAGTAATTATTGCACATATGACTGTAAAAAGCACAAGTATAGTATATAAACTATTCAAAGCAGAATTTATTACATGGGAAATGTTTTATCTAATGGGTATATCATGAAGATGTTTTTTGTGCATTTTGTTATTTTTAATAAGGGTGTGTTTAGTTTCAACAAACATCCTTTTCACTTCAAGCTGATAAATAGCAATGATCTATGATTAGAGTGAATACTGAAAAAACAACTCTAAAACTGCATTTAAAATCTGGCTGCCGAGTAGGGGCAATGCATTTTCTTGTTCATCAGCAATTTTCTTTATCCTCCCTTGAACCTTTTGATTAATGTATAGTTAAAATTGTAATCTCTATTAAGCTCAGAAACCTCATCATTACTGCTAATGATAAGAATCATCACACCTATAGTTCAGGTTATTATATTTTTTGCTTGAGGGCAAAAAAGTTATTAACAGAAAATCCATTATTAGACATGCATGTGTATTAGAGGATTGGTGTAGGCTTCATCTCTGCCAATGCAGCAATATTTTTAACAGATTTTTTTCATTTGACATGGCATTATGTCTACACAATAACAAATGCTATTAGAAAAATTGGCTGTATTAAAAAAAAGTAAAAAAAAAAAAATGCTACAGCATTGTTTTAGAGCGAGAGAGTGGGAACCATTAATTAAGATCCACTTAATTATGTTTGCATGTAGACTCACTTTAACTGCTGCTATGAGTAATGCAGAGAGGTAATGAACAAACCCCAGAAAGCACTTTGCCTCTCTGAGCACCAGTTATCAGGGTATGAGGCCCTCATCTGTGTGCAGCGACCTGTTGATGTTATCCTCTTAAAGCTGCCAGTAAAAACATTTTATTTAAGGTATGAATGGAGCACTGAAGGTTTGAAAAATTTGTGTTTGGGATCTAGTCTATAAAAATAGTTGACCTAGCATAAAGTGAAAGCTGTACAGATATATCAGAGAGATTACCATTCTTTAGTTTGTAAAACCAAGGAAATAGGCTGCCTTGTGCAGTTCTTTTGTATTTTTGGAAAAATATCTGCATTATATGTTTTCCAACTGAAAGGGATTTAGCTGCAAATTATGTTTTTTTTTTTTATTTAAAGCAGTGACCTAGTTTTTTTCTTCCCCATAATCAGTGGATACTTTAATTAGCGAGATTCTAGGAAATAAAAACAAACGTATCTGCAACTCAGCAGCTATGGCGTCAAAGTCCGGAATCTCTGTAGAGGAAAAACTCAGGTTAGTGAGTCACACAAATCTGACGGAGGGCGTTTACGAGCATGTGAGCCCCTAACCTGGTTTTAGAGTTCAGTCTGTGCCCAGAAAAAGGAGTAGGATCCAGCTGGATGGCTAAAAACAGCACACGGTGAACACCGCTCAGAGAGTTCCAAGAGGCTAAGCCTGAAGACTGCTGAACTGGCTAACGAACAGACCCGAGCAGAAGAAGGAAGGCAGGAGTCCAGAAGAAACCCAAGCCGGTGTTGAAGAGGTTAACAGGAGTCCTGACCAGAAAATCAGCAAAATCAGAGTCAAAGCCAGGAGGCAGATCCAGGTTCAGTCAACAGGCAGAAACCAGAAGGAAATCTGTTAGTAATGTTCTTTACTAAACATTCTGCATCCAACTACAATGTAGAACAATGGTTATTCAGTAACACAGGTGATTCTGTAACAGTATACTATGTGAAATAACAGAGAACGAACAACACACGACGAGGCCCTCAATGCAAAAGGAAACAACTGTTATTTCAACAGCAGCAGACCTGCAAACTTCTTGAGGCCATCAAAGAGAAGTTTTAGGAAAAGCTTTACATTGCTGGGCAACGCCATTCAAATCTTAGATAAAGAAAGCAAAATAATTACCGGTATTGGACTCTAGAGCAGTGAGGAAAACTCGCGAATGAAGAACCATGCTTCTCTGTATGACTATCTAGTCGCTGAGTTTGGGTTTTCATGTTGCGAGTGTGACAGTGTCCAGTCACTATGTCTCCGACTGATCATGCACCTTGGCAACTTGGCCAAAGGGATGCTCCTTTGGCTGACTCGTCAGCGTGCATGACTTTCACCTGGGAATCTGAGGATCCCTCTGTTGTGTACCGTGCCACAACAGGAAAAAAACTGTTGCCCAACTGCTCTCGGCAATATTGAAAATTTGGTGGAGGCAATATTATGATGAGGGGTTATCTTTCAGATAATGGACATGGGCCATCATAACCAGCTGCAAATTGGATCATTTCATGTTCCACAGTATGGGTTAAAATTTTGGCACAGCAGGGTTCATAACTCGACATATTTCTGCGTAGGAGAATTTGACTGGCTAAAAGGGTAGCTTTGTGATAAGAATGTGTCTTGTCCATCATCAGTGCCTGACCCCATCAGTGCTTTCCAAAAAAAAAAAAAAACACAAAAAGACTTTTCTGACAGCCCTTCGTTATAACTGCAATGGGCGGGCAAACTCCTGATTAAGCCCAATTATTTATGAAGCAATTGAAATTTATGGATGTGGATCTCAGAGGATCTCAATACCTTTGCAATGTCGCTTATGTAGCTCATACACATATCAAATAATCTTTAGTCAAAGTTGTGACAGCATTCATCATGTTTCTATACAATAAGCCTCAGGCTGGAATTTATTGCTTTCATCGCTCTTTGGAGCTGCAGTCTCTTTCTTTTCTTTTTTTTTCTTTTTTTAGCAAGGTTTCCAGACGACAAACAATCCTCTGGTTCATATGAGCTTTCACCTTGTGGAAAGAAAATCCTGTTTCTGTCTTTTAGAGCAGGAAATATCCACAGAAGATCTGTCACATCACAATTCCTGGTGAAGTGGATGAGAAACTGAGATAACCCAATGTGGGCTCACCGTCATTAAACTGAGCATATAGATGCAAATTTTCACTGAACTAGAGATATGGAGATAAGTGTCATCTAAAGAGCCCATTAGATGGGGATCTAGGTGTAAAATAGGACAGAGAAGTGTCTTATCATCCCAGCATGTATGAAGTATTAAACATCTTTATCATTTTATCTCAAAACTTAAGCCCACTCAGTAGACTGAGAACCATTAGTGATGCTGTTCTCTTATGTTATCACAGCTCTCATACCTAACTGAAGCACATTATGATTTTAAACTCACAAATCGCTTTGAGCCTGAGTCAACATTAAAATGATGTAAATATTTTTCACACATATGTGCCTAATATGAGAACACAGTCAGGAACCTTTTAGCTGAAGTGGCTAGAGACATTATGCATTCTCAGCTCATTGCCAAAGGCTATTGCTTCCAGCATTTTCACCTTGATTTTTATAACACTGACTTGTATCCCAGTGTCCCTATTTAGGAGTTTCTCAGTTTAAACATTACAGACTCTTTGCATATCTGTATTTAAGCACTTTGGACCTTTACACAACATAAGCACTCCACAGTAAAAGGCTTTCAAGTTTTAGACAGATTTGTCCCGACATGTACAAACCAAATCTGTTTACTGGCTCATTAACACAAATAGCATTTGCACACATGAGCTCCTCTTCTGCTTCTCCACTCTGTGAGAGTGAGAACAAGCACAATGACATGTACAAAGTAGAGTACAGATACACTGATTGTGTCCACGCTGTCTTCAGATGGATGCAGCCTGGGATGCAAGGGGGATAGCCATTGCTGCTTATAATGAATTATATCGTATTTAACAGCTTTCTAGCCACAAACCTAAGATTATCACTATTGTTTATTATACCATAATTTGCACTTTCACATTTCTGTCATATTACTTCTTCAAACTTCAACAAATGTCTTTAAATTTCTATATGATACTAAACTAAATTATACATGTTTTTATACAAGTATAAGTCTGTCAACCTGCCCTGTGAGTTTATATTTTTCTAAAATGATCTGTTCCTTCAATTACCTATGCCTATTTCCACATCTTGAAACTTTTTTTGACAATCCTTAGCACAGCTTAACCTCAGAATGAAGGGAAAATGTCTGATTACAGTCACTTATCCTGGAGTGATGTATTTTAGGGGAAACAGACGTATCTCCAAATTTAAATAAAAAAAATAAAATAAAATGCAGACGGTCTCCCCTTTTTTCCAACAAGCTCGGGTCCTCTACCAGAGGCCTGGGAGCTTGAGGGTTCTGCGCAGTATCTTTGCTGTCCTGAGAACTTGAATTCTCTGGACCGAGATGTCTGATGTATTTCCAGGGATCTGCTGTAACCATTCCTCAAGTTTTGGCTTCACTGCCCCAAGTGCCCCAATGACCACGAGCACCCCTGATGTCTTGACCTTCCAGGTTTTCTCCAGCTCATCTCCGCCCTGGTATTTCCCTAGTTTCTCATGTTCCTTTTTCCTGACGTTACTGTCAGGTGGTATTGCTACAGTATGTCAACCATAAAGGCATTCCTGTTTGTGGAACGGCTTATATATATATATATATATATATATATATATATATATATATATATGTGTGTGTGTGTGTGTGTGTGGATTTATATCTCCATATCCACTCCGAACACTGTTCTATTCCATTTTAGGGAAGATGTGTGTTGTACATGTTATGTATGGTGTTATTTAACCTACATTAGGCCAATAAGTTAAATGTTGCCTTCACGTTTGATTTGATTAAAGCACTGTCTTCCACATGTTTACAGTGTTTCCTATGCTTCTTGTTGAAAGCTGCAAAGCTGACAAATGGAACTTTCCACTGGATTTGTATTTATGGGTACCAAAATAAAGACAGCTAAACACAAAAACATGCAGCTACTTTCTATATTTCCTATTTTTCTTCTGTACAACTATGCACCATGTTTTCTTGGTCTGCCACATTAACTCCCATAAAATAAATTGGATTTTATGAGATAATTTTGTTGTTGAAAACATTCAACAAAAAAATTTTTAATCAACAATAGATATTGAAAATATTTATCTGTGGTATTGGGTCAGAATTGCCTCTAAAACTCCTGCACCATTGAAACACCATCCAAAAGCGATTTTCTAATTTCTCATTTGACCATATACACATCAGGCAATAGACAATTTTTGCATTTATGCTAATTTTAAGTTCTAACTTTGTTTCAGTGTCTCGTTTTTATGCAATATGAGAATGTTTAAGGCTTTTAAAGTTTGATAACTAGCATTAAGATGATAAAGTAAAACAATCTTTGACTTTATTGTGTGCACCACTCTGAAGCTAGTTGAAAGGAGAACTTGTCTGTTTTTATAAAGCTTGTCTTCATCCAAACTCAATTCATACCAATAATGACCAGGTTCATATTATAATGACTGGAACATCATATTCATCAAGTGAACATCACTCAGGCATTTCGTCGTTGAAGTGAGATGAACGAAGGACAGAGAGAAAAACAATAATGTTTTAGAGCTCTAAATTGTGTTTGCTGATAGCGCTACTGCTTGGCTGGCTGTTGATGGATATTAGTTTCCATGCCGTTCCCCAGGCCACGGTGTGAAGCAGTGCCTTTTGAAATGAACAATTGTGTGATGCTCCTTTTAAACTAGTTCAGAGCAGAATCATTCATCATCTGCGGCACTGCCAGCGGGTAGCACCGATGTCCCCATGTTTGCCAGTCACAATAGGGTTACAAGAACTGTTGTCTGCAAACTCACAATGCGGCACTAAATGCACCGGGCCAGGGAGATAGCAATTATACCTCTGCTCTTCCCATTCAGGGGAAACAACTGCATCGCGGCAGCAGTTTTAGAAAGTATTTCAGATGCTGTGCAGCCATGCATCTGTCTTGTTACTACAAAAGGTTTTTCCACACAGGTTATTTTCTTATGTAGGTGGGTAATAACGATACATGCATTCATGAATCATCCACACAAACCCTAGCACTCAAACTTCAGAGAATCTTGCAGTATTCGCTGAGTGCTTGGGCATTCTGTCAGTGCTTGTTTGCTTAACAACATGAACAACTCTTCAAAGTTATCTAGTCAGGCTCTTGTATGCTGCTTCATTTCCTTAACCCCAGTTTAATCCACCCTAGCCTTTGTCTCAGGCTTAACACAACAACATAAAAGTGGAAACCAAGGATTTGGAAGCTTATGTGTAAGATGGTTTATTTATTTATTTGTTTATTTGACAGGGACAGTACAATTAAACATTGCAACCAAACAGGTGGCCGATGTCCAAGTACATAAGGCTTGTAGCCATGGTCTAATTTGCAGCCTTCGTCCCTGGTTAGGCTTTTAAAAGGTGTTAGCATGATGATGACTTGACATAAGCTACCAAACTCCAATTTACTTTGTAATCCCTCAACGCTGTGGTTATCCTTGATGCTTTTTTGCCTGACTTTTTCCTTCCACTGAACTTCTCGTTAATGTTCCTGGATGCTGTACTCTATTACAATAAGGCATCTTAAGCAAAGATCAATTGTTGGTATACCTCTGTGTTGAGGTTGTCAGTGACTTCTGGACAACAATCAATTGAGCTCTTCCTCTGTGGTTGTGCAGCTAAAATGTGAATATGCAATGCATTTAAATACTTTGTTTTAAATGATATATGTTATAAAATATTGTTTTAAAACCACTGAATGTTTAATTTTCATCATGACTGTTGACTGAATTAATCAAAATCAACAGAAAGGCCTGAAATGTATACTTCTCTTCTGCATCTCTTCTGTTCGACAGCATTAAGTTAAAGCAACAATTATTAACTTTAGATTGTATAACAGTGTTGAGCAACAATATCTTTACAAGCTGGTTTCAGGTAGACTTGATTTCATTGTAAAAATCACAGATGGAAGTAAACTATTTCCAGATTTCCTGATTTAAAAAAAAAAGGTGTAACTGATGTAGGATTTAAAGGAAACTACTTACGCCTTACTAAACATCAATTAAGCTAATATTTTCTAATAGAAAGTGTGGAGACAAAAATCTTTAAGGAAGGAATGGAGAGATTCATATTTTTTGGTGCTGGGAAAACTGTAACGCCCCGATAAAAGTAAAGCAGCAGATTTATATTTATACTTTTATTTGTCTCTTTGGGTGTTTTTGTATTTTTGCGGATCATGAGACTTTATTACTTGAAGAGATTTAAATTTCATTTCAAATGGATTTTTTTTTTTTTTTTTGGTCTTCAGCTCCAAGATGCTTTTGCTTTCTTGCTCATTAGCAGTAAGCTGCCACTATGTGTGCCTATCAAGCCTGGAGTACATGCAGTGGCAGACTCCTTCCAATTATAAAGGAGAAATATATACCACTAGAACATGTTATACATCAGTCCCAATGTCACAAAGCTTTTAGAAACTAGATTTCTTCAGGGTTCTCGCTAATTAGATTTGTCCTTCATATTTTCTAAAGCGTACCAAAACTAGAAACAAATCTAAAGCAACATTTGAATGTTGATGATTTTTTAATCCAGCTTGCATTTGAAAAATCAGTCTGACTTGAGAAGCAGAGGAGGCCAGTTTAAGTGGATTTGAGATGACACCGAATCACCTGAATCTGGACCAATGCCTTTTTCCTAATTTCCTGACTAGTGGTTCTGTATTGTTTGCTTCTACAACACTGGCCAGCACATGCAGTGATGCATTGGCACCTCCTGCTGGTGACATGTTTGTTTTCTATCTATCTATCTATCTATCTATCTATCTATCTATCTATCTATCTATCTATCTATCTATCTATCTATCTATCTATCTATCTATCTCAACAAATGGCAATACTAACACATTTTAAAAAGCACAAATCACCTGGTTAAATGAATAACTTCCAGGTTATAAGAACTTCATAATCTCATAAACAGTCACTAAGCTGATGAAAACCAATTTGACACATTTGACATCTGTAAAACCATTTCCTAAAGCATTGCTGTTAGCAGTCTACAGTGTATCTCAAGTAACATGCCTGCTGTTTTTTTGATACCCTACATAATTATTCTAAAATATCGAGCAATGAAGCATAAAGCTAATAGCTAAACCCTAGTGTGCTGCTATGTAGGGTTAAGTTCAGGTCTGAAGAATTAGATGGCCTTGCAGTGCAGAAAACATCCGATGACATGGAAGAAGTGTTGTTTAGCACATCTTTCCATTAGTCCCATTTGACTGCTTGGGCAAATAATGGCTTGAATGGAGCAATGTTGCCACTTTTTATGTGTTTTATTCTGTGCAGACCCGACATTAAGTGCTCTGCAGCCAGCTGACAGGTAACAAAAAACTGATAGCTAAAAGCTGCTTGTAAAAACAGCTTTTTACCGTAGTCTACATTCGAGTTTAGTTTTGAAAATGGAACACATTTATATGTTGCCTGTTGAAATTAATAATTTAAACAACTACACACACACAATATCTTTACAAATAGACATCTGAAATGTGTGGCATTCATTTATCCCCAATTTCTCTGATTGCCCAAAATAAAATCCAATTCTTTGTCTTTCGAGACAATATTCAGTTTCATTAAATTTAATTCAATATTCCCAAAGGAAAATTAGACATTGTAGGAGCTTTCATTATCCAAACAAAAATATTTCACAAGGATGACCCATTTACTACATAGAATCCATCTGTGTGTAATGTAGTGTAACTTAAATATTAAAGCAGCTGTTCTATGAAGGCTTCAGGGAATTTTGTTGAGGGGACATTTACTTTAAAAAAAAAAGTATTATGAATACCAATAGACAAACTTAAGAGAAGCTGTGGCATTCAGTCAGAGCAAGATAAATAAAGGTAGCCAAGAGGGTCTTATAAGAGTTCAGTTCATTTAATTATTTAAACAGAGACAGTATACGCTATATAATAACCTTGGAAAGGAGCTATGCATTGTACCAGGTAATAGCATTAGTGCTAATTTACACCTTTAGGCTCATGACTACATGTTTTTAACAGTGTTTAAATCAGCCTAATGCTATTTGACAGAAAACAGTTCATTATACAAATATTATTCCAATGGAATATAGACACAATTCATATGCAATTATTCATAACATCTATACTGCAAAAACTCTAATTGCCAACATCAAATCAAAGCTGTAAGGCAACAGATCTGATTTGAGAAAAGTCATTGTTTTGTCTGGTGTTAAAACTTGTCATTGTCTGTTCATATTATTAGTTGGTAATATTGGCAATGAGTTTTATTGTTGTATTTCCACACTTTAGAGTGCTGATCTGCTTTCAGGAACCCTATGTTTATTTTAAACAGTATAACGAGTGGCTCAAGTTTTTTATGTAAGATGTTTATATACACATGTTGATGTATATGATGAAGTTCTAAACACCTAGAATATTATAGTTGGTAAGAATATGACACTGTTAAAAAATAGACATGCTTTCTCATCATTAATCTTAAGAGAATGTCTGTTTGATGACTCTAGCACCCTTAAAATTGTTTTTTATTATATAATAATGTGTTCCACCAAGACATCAGGACAATTTAGGTGTGTCAGTTTGTGAAAAACTATTTAAATGGTTTAATCTAAGGTTAGACAGGGGCTTTTCAACATAAAGGAAAAACACCTGCATTTGACTGGATGATCTGCAGAGATCCTTTGCTCAGGTGGAAGAATCTGTTGGCAGGACATCTACATATTAGTAGTGTGGTGAGAAAAATCTATTTCCTATCACATCCCTTCTAATATTGACTCTAATATTGATCTATGAGTGCTAATTTTCAATTAGTTACTTACAAAAGTATTTACTCAGCCCTCTCACACCTACAAGGCTAAAGAGTGTCTGGTTGAGAGGGGTTGTAGAAGAGAGGCCATACTCCCTCAGACTCCAGGTTCCTTCAAGATCATAATGTTTTTTTCCACTGTCTGTAACTTGTTTTTGATTAACGGCATTGGAAAAACCTTTACAGCTTTTTGCAGGCTTTAAGTAGTTAGTGATATCCTGTGTGACCAGAGGTGGCAGTAGCATGGGCAATGCTAAATATGTTATACCTCGCAAGATACAATAAAAAAATAAATGCTGGCTTGAATGAGAACACCAAATCTCAAATTCTAGTTAAATTTGACTTTTTTCAGCAGTAGCAAACTCTACAGAAAAACCTGAAGAGGGCAAAAAAAAAAAAAAAAAAACGTGAAAATATGTACTCGGATCACATTTGACCAAATCTTGATTTCTTCATGTCACATGCATGTGTTGCCCAACACTGCACATCCATCTAAACACGCAATCCCTAATTTGAAGTATGGTAGTGACAGGGAGGATGGGGCTGATGAAAAATAGTTGAACCCAGGTTTGACTGGCAATCTGTGTTACCGGGGGCCAGTCCCAATTTCAACATGCGAGGGCCAGCCCTCCTTAAATAACACTGGCCCCAACACTTACTCTCCGGCCGAAGCACCTACCTGTGACAGTAAATAGTTCAAGGAGCTCAAGAAGTAATATAACGTTAACTACCTAAATGATTCGTGCAGTTTAAATAGCCCTTCCTTATCATGCACATCCTTGTGACGGTTGGCATATGGTGTAATTATTTATTTCTTTAAACTGTAAATACCTTGCAACAAACTAAATTATAATAAACTAAAATGTTTTCTTTAAAACAAACTACGATGTTCCCCTTATATTTGGTGAATTTATGTTCCAATATTTTGGAAAAATATGTTGCAGTGCATGATGGGGTTTTGCATCTAAAGGTTAACGTTTCCCGTCTTACGTGCATTGTTGCCAGATTGGGATGTTTCCCGGTGTAGATTGAAAAATGTCAAGGCCGAAAGTCTTTCCCAGTCCGAGCCTGGTTGAACCTAAGGGAAGACCTAAAAGAAAGTCTGTTAGGGGATGAAAACTGTGACACTCTCCAATCTAATTCAGTTAAAACTTATTTGTAAAGACACATTTGCAAAAAATCTCTGTCTCTTTAGATGTGCAAAACTGGCAGAAATATACTCAAAAGATATGTAGCTTTAACTGTTTTTTAAAAAGTAGCAACTCAATGCTACCTTTAATGCCTTTCAGTATGCTCTGTCAGTAAATAACACAAAAATCATATTATAATACACTAAAAATAATGGTTCCAAAATTGCACCTTCATCTAGAACAGACCCTTGCAAAAGTCAGCACTTTAAGGGCCACTGTGCAGCAGATTTTACAGGTTTCCCTGTTTCAACACAGCTGATTTCCACTGATAGCTTATTAACAGGCTTTTTTCTAAACTGCAACTATGAGAATGCATCAGCAGTGATTTATCAGCAAGAAGCAGAGTACAAACTTGGAAGGTCACAAGGCTATTGAAATGACATCACAAATCTTGTCAAATGTACTGAAAATTAAACATTGCCAGAGTACCCTGAGTAAACATATGCATTTAAAGGAATCACAGGCAAAGTAAAATATACTTTAAAAGACAAAACTGGAAAACAAAACAGGATCTGTGCCACCATGCAGCCACTTCATATACACATAAATCAAATCCATTCTTTTTTCCTTTTTTTTAACCATTGCAGGTTGTGAAATCCCAGTAGAACACCTATAACCTTGTATTTGCAGCAGTTCTGTGTAGGCCATGTGCAGACTGGATTATGCAGCCCCTTCCCCCAAAGCTCGTTTATATCTTTTCAGCATCATTTGCTAATTTGCACAAGTATAACACCATAGAAGTGAATTATTTTTCTAATATTCTTATAAAAATATGCACACACAGGAATCAGGTGCTGCTTTGTCCCTTTGGTGAAATCTGAGCCAAGTAGTGTAGTTGGATAGCAGCCATTTCCTTATTACTGTTATTATTTTCTGCACCTTTCCCTGCAACATCAGATCCTTCTAAGTAAAAGGATTCTTATACAGAAACTAGAACTGCCTGAACTGCAAAGTTCTTCAGAATAATACAGTGGAAAATAAAACTGCTAACAGTTAGTGTTGGTCTGATATATAAAACTAAAGCTAAAGCAACTCTTAACAGGTGGGCTCTAGCCTGCAAGTGTTGTTGAGAGTATTTGCTGCCTCACAGTGGGAGTTGGAGTGACCCCTGTTTCCTACTAGTAAGAGACAACATTGTTGTAAAGCATAGATGTGGGAAGAACAAAAACAGCCACAATCGACCCTAAAGTAGCAACAAGAATTTGAATTAATTACTGAATGTAAAAAGCAGTACGGTTACAAATATATCAACTTTTTTATAACTAAGTTTTTTATGACTTTGAGCACCTGTTTGTATGTGCATCACATAAAGAGGATGTATGTGGGGTCAGAGGGTTAGTTGGGGTGGCAATTGCGACCTCAGAAAAAATCCCTGTCACCCCTGTTGCCACCCAACTTAAAAACATTACCCTGTCTGAATTTTACGGAAATTTGCTAAGACTGTCAAATTTCCCAGCAGACTTGAATGCATCCTCACACAGCACACATCTGCTAGACTTTTCAATGGTTAGGCTGACATGCAGTTCCTTCATATTCCAAACGACTCCAAAACAGAATCAGAATCAGGATGAAAAGCATTTCCTTTGCTCCTTTTCTAGAATGTATGTTTATTGGATACTAAATTAAACAAACTGCTGCTTTAACGGCAAGCAAGGGAGACGTTGTATCACAGTAATTGTGCTTAGCATTACCTATGAGCATTACTACTTCAATTACTAGCCTCATGTCTGGCTCTGCTTTCCATATGAAGTGGCTTGATGTTCAAAAAGAAATGTACCCTCATGAAAAGCTTAGGGAACTTTAGCAACTTTCAGATGTTACGTGGGCTTGCAGGTACATGGCAAGTAGAACTATGAGAGACAGGCTTCTAGCAATTTCGAGGATCTGGCAAGACATTTCACTAAAGACGAATAGTGGAGAAAGGAAGAAGCAAATGGTATTTTAGCCCAAGTTGACCTACAGTTTATAGGACTTTTGTTTAATTTTTGTAAAGTGTTTGGGGATGTGAAAATCCTGTTTTACATGCTCCAATCCAGAAGTCTTGATCTGGTTAGAGCAATAGATCTGGCTTCTTCTCTTACAGACATGTTAAAAAGCTAAAGAAGTGATGGTACATTTGGTGGATTATGGAAGGAGACTGAAGAACTTGTGCACCACTGCATCATTATCAGTGAAGCACAAAACAAAAGACGACCAACGACCAGTTCCACATTTCTGGACCCAATTTTAAAGAGCATGGTTGGACAGAGGAACTGTGAGTTTGAAGATAATGAAGAGTTCAATAGAAGTATTTTCTATGAGATACTTGATTGTCTTGAAGCAGAAATAGATGGTTTTCCAAAAATAACTGTGAGCTAATGGAATGAGTGCAATGTCTTCACCCCAAAACC
>NW_015150905.1:630684-640031 GCF_000732505.1 Cyprinodon variegatus | reverse complement strand
TGGTCAAAAGACAGATCCAAGGCCGACAGCAGGAGAAATCCAGGTAACAGTCCGGAAACACAGAACAGGTAAAAACAGAGCAGAACAGGGGCGACCAAAACTCCAGGGGCAGAAACAGGTCAGGGTCAGGCAGAACAAACACATACAGAAATGCTAGAACTAGACTCGCTAGAACCTCGAATAATCTTGCACCATTGGCTTGGATCCAGTGGCATAGATAGCATAAGGAACAGGTGGATCTGATAAGAGATAATGAGCGCAGGGTGGGGCAAAGCAGGTGAGAGGAAAAGGAGTAAAACCCAGCCTATGGTGCCAAGAGCATGACAAGTACTTCCTCAGTGTGTAGTCAAGTTCATTAGAGTTCTGTTGGTGACTGGATTATTTGACTTTAAAAGATGCAGAACACTAGACCTAAAGGACAGAAGTTAAAGATTCCTAGAGCTCAGACAAGGTTAATCTGTTAAGATTAAAAGAACTCAAAATTAAAAAATGTGAACCAGCTCAAACTACCCTTATACATGCTAGGTAAAACCAACTACTGCTCTTTGGCATGCAATGATAGTTTAAATGTTTTGCTGTTTCTTTATAACCTGGAAAGCCAGGTTGACCATGTGAGGCACTTACACATAATCAACACAGATGTATTTCTACTGATTACTACATTTCTATTTAATCTGTTTAGGGAAATGCAACAGCCTGCTTTTATGCTCTTGCAGCTCTTGCTTTATGTCCCAACCTTAAACCAAAATCTTGCACCATGATTGGCTGACCAGTTTTGGATCAAACAAGGTGGTTGCATTTGTTTTTGTGAACCAACAAATACCACAACAATTTTGCTTGCAAGCAAGGTTAGTGTTCTTAATCAGTGTTATAACTCAGAACTGAGGTAGAAGGTTGTAGTTTTCTGAAAACTCTGTTTTAATATACTTGTTTGTAGTACAGATATAATGTCTACATAACCAGCATGCTTTCAGAAATACCCTATTTCTATAAAAAGACACTTTAAGAAAAAGCTTAGCTTTTCATTTTAAGTAAACTTTAAAGGCTGCTTGGTTTCTAACTGCTGCTAATGATTCCTTAAAGATTGATTTATGTCAAAAAACAACTCAGCATTTTCTTGTGAAATTGCAGTTTCCTACTATTTCAGATGTTGAATGTCCACATTCTTGTTAGCGAGTCAAGCCACTGGAGAATCTCTGCGTGTGGCAAAGCCATTTAAGGGTGGTGAGTGATGGTGAGTCTTAAGCCCATCTTTAACTCAGATGCTCATGCTTCTTTTGTGAAGTGGTGAACAAAAAAGATATCAGAACCAAGATTGATGATCAAGTTGGAGGTGAGCACAGCCAGAGCAAGATGGCTGAGGCATCATACAACAAAACAGCAGGAGACTTGAAGTTCATATGTCATGTCATATCTATCGATTAGGCTGAGTGATTCTCTGGTTTTATTCATAAATCACTACCCATGTTGTCCTCTTTTTTCTGCTGAGCCAACTTTGTGAAAATGTGGCTAAGATGAATATTTCTGTAGTCTTTCGGGAAAGAACATTACATGACAAATTTGTGTGGTAAGAATAAACTTTGCGATTAACATTATCCATCCAGGTGCATTGTATCTCTTATGTAGACGTGAAGAAAAACAAAACTACACATATTTTACACAATACAGCTTAACAGACCAAATCAAATGTTGAATTACGGTATGGAATTAGCTCATTAGGGTAAAATGAATCAATTTTGAACTCCTCTTTAACAGTGTATGTAGCCTCAAAACAACCTTGCAGGGCTTCTTCATCCTTCTTTGACCTTGATTACAGTTCTTTTTAATGCAGTTTGTCTCTTATGAAGGTGCTTATAGTCTGAACAAACAAAAACAAGATTGTTATCTGATTTACCAAGAGGAGATCTTGCCTTAGAGATGTATGAGTCCTTGACATTTGCATGAAACAAGTCCAAAGTTTAGTTTTCTCTAGTATGGCAGCTAAGAAACATTTAGAACACTGGCAGAAGCAGATAATGAGGTGTGATCAAAGTCACCAGTTGGCTTGGGGCGGGGTGGGCACCAGTGTTAATTTCGTCAGCTTTTTTAAATTTAGTCTTAGTCTTAGTCACAAAGACAAAAATCTATTTTAGCCTTAGTCATATTTAGTTCATTCACATGCATGCGCCCGTGCGTGCACTAATACACCCGTTCCCACTACTACAGGCCCATCCGTTCCTAACCGTCTTCCATATGGCAGCTGTAGGTTCCTTAGAAGTCGCTTGAGGTTTGCTGTGTTCTTCCCTGCCATTTTGCAGCCGCAGACTCTTTGGTGGCTTCCTTCCTCCGGTGTTTTCCTTCACGTTGTAAACGAAATGGCTCCATACATCCAGGCATTGGTTAACAAACCGCACACTGGTATCCGCAATGACTGCGAAGTTGAGCTATGCTAAACAGCGCAATAACGCATAATCGTCTATGAAGCTCAAGAAACACTTATATTAACAATTACAAATTAATAATAAACAATTACATCTCTTAATGTCCATTCGTCAATGCATTGTAAATTTCGTCTAGTCTTAGTCTTGTTGATTTTTTATGTTCGTCATATTTTTATTTTCTGGAAACTATTTTTGTGCGTTATCGTTTCGTCATCTTCACGGGGAAAAGGGGCATTGATGAAATACTTTCATCATCGTCATGTTTGACAGTGTTGAATTAACACTGGTGGGCACTTCAGCAGGTTGACTACCTGCTTTGCTGTTAGGTGGGTCAGGTGTGAGGTTTATGGGGGGATGCCCATGAAGGGCACTGTTGGAGGAGGCTCTGGAGGGGCAGTGGCCAGTGTCATTAAGGAGGGGTCTCCCTCCTAGTTGTGGGTCTGGGGTGGTGTTTTGGGCTAGACATATGCTACACTGCTGGTCCTTTGGTGGTGCCCCATCCCCTAGACCCAAGATAATAAAGTATGTATGAGAAGTGTAAGAATAAGTTTAGTGTCTGCCCCTGTGTCTGTCTCCGTCGAGTGCTTGTATGTGTCTGTATTATCCCTTTCCCACTGGCCAAATAACCTGATTAAACCCTGGGAAAAATCAGCTTTTAGTGAAATTGGGAGCAGCTCACGGACGCGTGTCTAGCCGGGTGAGACGACTCGGCAAGCGACCCTTATTAAAGTCGCCTCGGCTCTAATCGATATGCTTTGGGAACACCAGACCCGGGATGACCCGATAATTTACATGATACCTTTGAAGACAACATACGTCAACAGACGTCAACAGATCGCAACTCTGTTTATATTAAATAGACATAGTGTAGCATTGGTAAGAGGGATTCAGACAGATAAAAGATCAAAACCATTAAGCAAACTTACTTTGCCATGGCTTCCTTGAATGTTGCTCTCCATCATTTAGCTTCCTGATTTCTATTGCACTGGTGACAGCATCAACACTAACCCTGCATGATGGTGTCACCAGACATGGTGGAGGTACATAGGCCATGCAGCTTGCCAGCTAGGGGTTAGACCCAGCGTTTTTTTGCCAATGGTAAGGGAGCGAAATGCTAATGTTGGTGGGTCGACCCATGTTTGAAAAACATGCGTTAACCTGGTATTTTCTGTGGGAAAGAGGCTTAAAGGTCTAAGGGTGGGGTTGTATGAATGTGAATAGATTTTTTTCCCAGCTTTATATTGTCATTACACTGTCACAAGTACAGAGCAACAAAATTAACTCTGTATTTAACCCATCCCCTTGGGGAACATTGGGCTGCCATCGTGCGGCACCCACTGGGTCTTTGCTCAATGACCCAGTGTGTCAGTCTGTGGGAGTGGGGCTTGAACTCAGAACCTCTGGAATTAAAGTGCAGTACCCTAACCACTAAGCTGCCACTGCCCACATAGATGAATAATCCATGAAAAATATGAATTTGTCTTCGTAACTTTTCAAGCTGAGTGTTTGCCTCACCTCCTACCTACTGGAACATCCTAGGCCCCAAGTATGAGCAGGGTCTGTCTTCACCCCCTTCTTATGCTCCCCACCAATGAGAGGTGCCTGTGTCTGCTGACAATGGTTCATTAGGTGAAGGGGTTGGGTACTTTGGTGAGCACTGTCTCATTCCTGGTCTCTGCCAGGCGTGAGCTTCCTGGCCCTGTGGGGTTCCCACTAGGGGGAGGTTCCCTCTTCAGGCCTCAGACCCCTCAACTATCATCCGTTTCCACCTTGACAGGTCTGCGACAGAGCCCATGGGCTTGCTGCCAATGACCCTGTGGGACCTCGGCACTATGGAAGCTACTGGAACGAAATCTGTTGGGCTATCATGCTGCTCTTGGACATCGATTCCAGGAGCTAGATTGGCAAAACAAGATGCTGCCGCCAATATAGGAGGTAGGATCACAAAACAGTTATTCTAGGGCTAAATTAAAAAAGCTTTTTTTTAAAACCACACATAAACTTCTTAGGAGCATTCCCCACTTCATCCTTTGCCTGTATTATTTATATATAAAAAAAGCTAATCTCTACTGCCTCATTCACTAAAACAGGTCAATTCATTATAAATTCTCACCTCCTAATTTTTAGACTTAATAATATAATGTCAATGCCTTCAACCCACAAATCAACTCAGCTGGTACATGTAGAAGTAGCTGAAGTGTTATTTCAGCTTTAGATATGTTAATGAGCTGGGTAATAAAGCAACTTGCCATGGTTACAAATCATGATGGATGTCAAAAAAAATAATCTTTCTTTTACCTATCGTAAAAAGTCGAATAATATTGAAGCACATAGATTTAAGCATTTTTCATCCCCATAATTTATTTAAAATCTATACCTGTAGGGAAAATTATAGAAAATCAACAAATACATGGTGGTTTAACCCTCTACGGCATGGCGTTGCCCTCAGGCCATAAACCGTTATTTTTGCCTACACACTGCCGCTTTCATTTTTTTAAAGTAAAACATCAATTAAAAAATCTAATGATAAGTCTGAGACCAATAAAATTTGATTCTGGTGTGGCTTTGAATTTTCAGCTGGGGATGGAACAGCCCTTTTGCAGACTATAATAGGCTTTGACACAATACTAGAAGAATGTAAGATTAATTTCACTTGTTGATATTTTTAAATGTATATAACTTTGCATAACTAATATCTTTGGTGTGCATGAATATGTGAAGAGTCATATTTGACTGAGTAAAGACACTTTTTGTCATTAATCATGCACTAAAATTGTAGTTTTTCATTTGTTGCCTCTGGGCAACATTGCACATTTAGACCACTGTTGTTTAAATAGTAACTTGCTCATGGATGGAGATGTGCAGAGAATTGAGTTTAGTTTAGGGTTAGGATAAAGTATGGACTTATAATGGTTAAGTTTATGGTCTTTGATTAGAAAGGATTGAAAATGACTGAAAATCCATGGAAGTCAATAGGGGTCAACAAATGGTTCCTCTCTAAGAATGTGTATGCAGGTGCATATGCATCGATTTGTGAAGAGAGGTATATGACCTATTCTAACTCTATGCTTCCTAATTTCTTTTGAAAACTGAAGGCCTGTCTGATGACAATGATTCAGAACCTAAAGCCCAGTGCCATTAGTGTGATTTCCACTTTCATTTAAATGTTATACTAAGATTAAATATTGACTCTGATATTGACTAATAAGTTGGATTGAATATTGAACTAATAACGTTAATCCAGTGTTCTGATTCAGTCATTACTATTACTATTTTATTAATATTTTACACATTAATACTGCTACAACCATCTAGTGACTTTCATTTTATGATTCCAATGCCGATTACATCAGCATGAAGAATGCACACAGCAGCTAGTGATGATTTATGTTTTGTTTTAATCTTTACCTTTTTAAACGATGCCTTTACTCACATGACAAGGTATAATAATTCATTAATTTAACATTAGAATTGGATCAGTATGGGATATCTACAAGGAGTGTTGGCCTAGTGGTTAGAGCAGCGCACTTGTGCTCTGAGAAGGTTGCAAGTACCCGGTTTGATCCCCAGAGCCTCCACTCTGGATTCCTGAGCAAAACCTTTAACCATGGCAGCCCACTGCTCCCCTAGGGGATAGGTCAAATGCAGAGAGTGAATTTCCCCATTTTGAGACAATATAGAGATTTACATACATTACATTTACATATCGGCCTCCACCATCGACCTTCACAAACTGCTTCCTGAGGTTTCATGCAGAATAATTACAGACTGCTTCATAACAATAAGAAGAGAGGCCGATTTAATAAACATCTCAAAGGAACACACTTTCATAAACACAAAAATGCAACTTATCTCTAATCCACTATGATAAACCATCTCTGGCTGATTTATTTTAAACATACCTTGTGGAAATTGTTGATGTTAATATAAAACTTCTTCTGATAATTTACTACCTGTTGGTTCATCATTCTTCTAATATCATAATAGTTATTCATCGCCAGTACCACAGCAGCAGTAATTTAAAATGACATGAAGGTTTGTACAGATATTTGAAAAGGGCTGACGAATAGAATATCAACACTGTGGACAGCCGATAACATCAGGAACATTATCTCCCTCCCAGTGCAAAAACACATGCTGGTGGACCAGAACAGCTCAGATTTGTATGTTTTAATTTTAGTTATTGTGTGAGATGGGATGACAGTTTTCTGTTGAGTCATGAAATCGATATGCTGTGGGGACTTTATATTGTGTCTGATTTCATTATACATTTAATCAATCATCAACAGTTAGCGATGTGTGCTTTCATAAAACAAACTGCAAATCTAATAATGGTCTGAGGATGATAATTTACTTTGATCAGCTTGATAAAAAATATTAAATAAAAATAAAATATTAAATAAAACAACATCTTTCTATTGATGGACTGGTAATGCATGGAAACAAATTGCTGAAAAAAATTTGTTGAAAAAAAATGACACAGGAAAGCCTCACCTCATAATGTGAGGTCAGTCTGTACATTAGTTGTAATTTCTGTTAGAAGTTATTAAAATTTTTGTTAAGTTTTGTGAAATGTCAGCCAGGATACAGAAACCTGGGATAAGCATAGTTACAGTTTAATAATAACACAGAAAGTTGCACAAGGAGAAATAAGGCATGAAGCCGGAGTCAAACAGGCAGTGTAATATGACAAAGGAGAAAAAGACTTATCTTATGAAAAAAACTGCAATAAATCATAAGAACATATATCTTGAGGTGAAATTGGAGAATGTCATTGAATCCTGGGGTATTAATCGGGGAATTACATGGGTCTAAGAAAAATACATCGAAGAGTACAAAGGGCAGAACATAAGAAGAAATCAAGAAAACAGAATATAAATAAATTAACTGAAAATATTATTAATATAAATTAATTGATCACAGAAATGAACTAATTAGGCAAGACTAGATAATAATGAAATGTAAACAATAGGGTTAATAGAACAGGAATTATAAACAGGGGCGGAGCTAGATGGGGGGTCAGGGGTGGCTATGGCCACCCTTAGCCAATCATTGACCACCCCTGTGGCCACCCCTACCACTTTTTCCCCCTCTAATACAGACGGTGGCCACAGTAATACTATCAAGAGGAATGTTTAAACTTATTAAAAAATTAAATTTTTCATATATTAGTTACTTGACAACTAAAACGCTTTGGTTAATTATGCACATCAAAATACTAACATTAAAGTTGATATATACAGAATTTTTGCTCTTTTAAGACACTGATTTTGTGTTTTATGGGGTAAAGAGAAAATTATGTCCCTGCAAGTCATCAAGGAGTTTTCAGTGAAATCATAGATAAAAAACTACTTTAATAATAACTTAAAAATCAATTTAATATAGATATTAGTACATGTCATATTAATGTTATGCAGAACAACTTTTGATTAAAGTAGGTAAGTAATGACAATGGAAAAGATTTTGCCCTAGATATTTTGTCCACTATACCTTTTATTTAGACAGCATGGATGTTTAAATGTCTGCATCTATTTGTAATAAAAAGGCTTTAGGAAAGTATATTTTGGCTTTATTTAGAAAATATAGGTGTTGTGCTTGTTCCTGTTGGAACAGTTTAGATAGACCCTGAGGTTCTATCCGCTTTTGGCCACCCCTCAGTATACGTTGGTTTTTGATTGGCCACGCCTATTAAAATTTTCTGGCTAAGCCTCTGATTATAAAAATAGATGATGAATTGTGTACTTCAAGAGATGATTTCAAGAGAAAATCTAATCAAACAAAATAAATATATAAAACAGAGGTAGTGGTGAATATTAGCCAGTTGGAAGATAGTTCCAGATAAATGTGACTAACTCTTGGAATCTCTTTAATTACTAGACAGGCTCCATAGGTCCCCTTGAGAACAGAGGGGAATGTAAGGAGTGGCAGTAATAATGTGAAGCTCAAACGAATGATATACTACATTTAGCAGCTTCCTCACAACTGCTCTGGCTTTAAGAATTAAACATGCCTCAGAGTATGAGCGTGTCACATTATTAATTTACTTAAATAAAAGCTTTAACCAACATGCAAGAACAAAATTACTGAGGTCTTTAAATCCTCCAAAAATCAGAGTCTCATTTATTTCATTTCTTTACCGAATAAACTTTAAGCATATTATTCAAAACTAGATATACTTTTAAAGTTGCAAACTTATTACATGTAATTGAGGGTATTTTGTATGGAGGTAGATCAGTTTTCACAAATACACATATGTGATTCATACATGCACAGGACAAGATGTGTGCTTGTGTGTTTGAGACTGATTTAGCTGCATAATTTTGAGGGTTTCTATTAGATTTTATGCATACCTTTTTTGATAAAGAGGCAACACACAAGCGTTGCTTTCTGTTTGCCGACTCAAATCATGAAGTAGAGAATAAGCAATTAAATGCAAAGTTATGTTAAAAAAAACCAACAAATCCTTTTCAGAGTGTTTTTAGCAAAAATCTGGGGGCAAGGTTTCTGGCAGAAGGTCCGACTCGAAGGTGTACAGAAAAAGCAGAGTTATATGTAATATTCATGATTTACTGAATCTCCATGGCCCCTCATTTTCTTCATAATTGTGCTCACCTCCACTTCGCAGTCAGTTTGCTTCAGTTGTTGTAGTCTTTCATAGAGGAAAGTTTTAGCTTAGCTCTCATTAGGGCTGGGCGATATAGAAAAAAAGCTTATCGATAAAAAAAAATGCATATTGATCGATATCGATAATTATTGAAAAGATTTGAAACCATATTTTATGTGCGGCTCTGCCTGGACTTTTTATAATATTGCTAAATGATTTAATTTTAATAAAAAACACAAACACAGACTTGAGGTCTGTTATTAAATGCTGACAAAGCATAATCTAAAGTGACCAGAAAAGTGACCAAAATAAATATAACCAAT
>NW_015150905.1:626630-630071 GCF_000732505.1 Cyprinodon variegatus | reverse complement strand
TAGCTCTCATCATCCCCACTACAAACTTAACACTTAAAACAATGCTTTTTTAGGTCCTTACAACCTAATGGCAACTAAAGAAAGACCTCACAGAAAGGATATCTTTAACATACAAGTACAAGCATCACAAAATTAAAATTTGTCTTTGCAGAATCAATGACATGCATGCAGCAGCTTCTAATGACACTTTAGAGAGACTTATCTGTGGATACCATAATAACTTTATATATATATATACACAATAATTTCTCAAACCAAGAATACTTGTGAAAAGTTGGATCGTGGAAGGTTACCTTTTCATTTTGTTGTATGTATTAGCCACACATGAATGGCTGGATACAATAACCTCCATTCAGTAAGTGGTCTATTGGATCTACAGCCTGAAACTAGTTTATTGTTACATACCAAAACTGTATATCCCTTTTATTCTTTTTCTCCTCTCAAATGATTATAATTATATCCTGTAGGACTTTGTCTGACATTTTGAAATATATGGGAAGCATTTCTTGGGAGTAATTATATACAGCTTGTCCTTATGTGAGTAAAGCTGTGGGGAATAAACTGCCAGCGACTCATATTCTTTACTGAACTGTTGAAGTGGGTCTGATGTAATGTAATAAACTCTCTGACATTTTAAATCGTGTAAATGTCAAGATGATACCTATGTTGACTGTTAGTGTGTTCGCGTCTCTTTGCACTTTAGGTGTGTACCATGTGCAAAAGTTTTGTGTTCTGCTTTTTTTTTTTCTTTTGTGTTGAGGTTTTCGTCACATGCTGAGTTCAATGTTTGCATTTATTTGCTCCTTTTGTTAAGCTGAGCCACTCAAGCCCTCATCACACTTCCCCATCACATTCCATATGTTGGGATCAGCTCCGGCGGACAATGGCTGCTGCCCTATATTTGGCTCCCACCGTCACAACGCAACTTTTACTGCCAAACTCATTTACTATAGCCGCCAGTGCTCTCCACTGTTGCCTTGGAAACAAAACTTGTGGTGGCTTTTGTTTAGTGAAAGTGAAGTAATTGATGCATTATATGCTAATCAAAAACAACAGTGTAGGTAGGATGATGTGAATGTTCACCCAGTTGGAATACCAAGCAGTTACCAATGTGCATGTGTGTGTGTGGGTGTGTATGTTTGTGTGTGTCAGGCAGACCTCTGTTGATAGATGTTAGGCGCAGCCCTGCTGATGGATACGTCTGCTTCCTGCTCAGCAGACCAGCAAAGAAGACACACTTGATGGAATATTAAAATTATTATATTCGGAAATGAAAAACAGAAGAGCTTCACAAAAAGGAAAAGGATTTCATGACGAGAAGAAAGGATGGCTGAGAAAGGACTAATTTTTTTCCTTATGAAGCTCTATGCATTGTATAACTTTAAAAAATGCATACTCCTTTAAACTATGTTTAATCTAAAAATGCTTTTTTCCCTCCTGTACCTTTTTTTAGGTGAGTAGCTGGGTTTTTGATTAAGCCAAACTCAACTTCTGTTTTGCAGTCCTTTTAAAATGTTTTATTTTTTTATAGCACTAGTGGCTTGTTTTTCTGACAGTAGGCTGACAGGAAAGGGGGTACGAGCAAGGGGGAAAGACATGCTGCAAAAGGACCACAGGCCAGATTTGTCCTCGGCCACATTGAGGACTAAGTCCTCCATACATGGGTCGTGCACACTAGCAACTGCGCCACCTGCACGCCCCTCCTTTAAAACGTTTTAATTAACAGATTGTTAGTATAAAAAGCACCATGACATTTACTAAATTGGAGATTTAATTAGTTTGAACCTGAAAAACATTCTCAGCCATCACAGCAAGTCAAGGTGTCTTAAAAATCTGCTGGTTTTAACCTTAGACTCTCAGGGTCTCTGGAACCCAGATTGTTCCCCATGTGCAATTCCAGTGTGGCAGCACACTTGTCTTTGAGGGATAGGTTAACACTCGTGGGACTATAAAGGGATAGTTTCTTTGCTTTCAGCTATGTAATAAGGGGCGACATGACAGCTTCTATTCTGAAAGCTTTGGTGAACTGATATCTTCTGAATGTTAAATACTTGTATAGATTAAATAGCATCCATGGCATCCACACACCAGTGAATTGAGCTTAGCTTAAGTTTCCAATGAGAATAAATTACTGGGTACTGCTTGGAGCCAAATTGGAACACCCCTAAGATCCTGATGTCAAAGAGAATATACTCCTGGTAGCATTAGAACAACCTTTTTCAAAACTCACCCCTTCTTGAACAGAAACCCAGTTATTTCACCAGCCAAGGACATTGACTGCACCCATCATTGTTTTGTTAAGGTGGCAGGAAGAAAATGCCCAAAAGTTTCTTGAAACATTGATCAGGTCTTGGTCCAGGAAAGATACTTATCTAAAGATGAGTAGCAAGATGTAAAGGTGGAGTTTAAGTGGAATGTGTGATCAGACCTACAGAGTAAATGAGGTAAATCCCAGAACCCGGAAGACAGGATCCGCCGCAGTAAGGCAGTGGTGTTAGAGGGTGGAAAATTTGTTGGGAGAGTGAGTGCAGAGGAACATTGAGGTTACCAGTGATGGAGCTTAAAATCCAACATCTTTATTAATAAGTTGACATATAACAAGGAAGTAAGGTGAGCTAACCATGAAAGGTTTAGAAGCTTTTCCAGACGCCATTAAAGAGATACTCCTTTTACACTCTGGCTGATTAGATTGGGACCAGGTGTTTTAAATGAATACTGGTACAGCCTTAGCTTGACTCTGCTCTCCACTGGCCACCTGAAACACCACTAAAGGTAAAATAATCCCTAATCCGGGCAGAAACTTTGGGTTTGTGGGGAGTCCAGTTGTAGTGTTTTGCTTAATAAAACAGGGAACCAGCCAATCAAATGGCAGCCTCTCCTGAATTAAGGCATAGCAATGGTGAAGACAACTTTCTCTATGCCAACCCAAGCATTAGAATGAGGAAGACAGGATTTTTTTCAACATGGGTATTATTTTTTGTTTGGTTGTTTTTTGTTTTTTTTGGTGCCAAGTTTTCTATGAATATCTGAATGGAATGTGCAGGGATTTTCACAGACAACCACCATCTATGTTTACAGAAGATTTAAAAAAATAAATAAATAAATAAAACATGGTCAGCAGTTTTACAGACAAAACATTGCTAAAGTAAAAGGTGACATGAGTAAAAGTAGTCTAATTCGAGAGGATTAAAAGGGAATAGTAGCTCAAATATCCAATAAATAAAACAAAAGAATCTTCACTAAATCTAACAGAGAGCAGAAAGTGAGACTACAATTCACACGTTTACCAATATTGAACAGAGCAATGAGCTTCAATTAGTGCTGCAACATTTAGGATCAGTATTTGGTGCGGCCAACATGATATAATTGTCAAGGTTGTGTGGAGATTTTCTGAGGACCCAAACGCAAAGATCAGGGGCCTGTTTCAATAAGGAAGTTCAA
>NW_015150905.1:613127-625377 GCF_000732505.1 Cyprinodon variegatus | reverse complement strand
GTTAACAAACTCAGAGTTTTCACTTAACCTCCTTTCTGAAACAGGCCCCAGGAGGCAGAGGTGAGTCTTGTAGATTTAATGCGTAAACTGAGGCAAAATACAAACAGAAAACGTCAGGGAACACTCATGTGGGGAGCCAGAGATGAAGAAGCAACTAAACAACAACAAACCAGCAATGAGTGACTAGAGAGGTGGTCTATATATAGGGGGAAGAACAAAGGATTGGCTAATGAGCTGAATATGGAGCAGGTGTGAGTGGAATTAACTAGAGGGAAGCCAAGAGGGGAAAAGAAACAAGCACAAAGGGGCAACAGAGAGTAACTCAAAAACTAAATGCTGATAGAAAACAACTATAAATAAACCTAATCAGAGGGCAGAACCCTGACAATAATAAGTTCCCAATGCCTTATATACAGGTTTAGACTGGAGTAGCTGACCCACTTCCAGTGTCTAACCAGTGTTCATCATTATCATCTTCATCATCATGATCTTTATTTGTATAGCGCATCAAAACAGCAGTGTTGACTAAGTGTTTCTAATAGAATAGCCAGTGAGTGGTATGTTTAGTCTTACTTTGGTAGTTAAACAATAGGTAGCTGATTCATAGCAGCTGAGTTTAAATTATTACAAATTGCTGTGTTCATCAGTTGATGTTTTATTTTTGTGCTGATTTGTTTCTCTTTTAATAAATGTTATTGTAGAATATATTATCCAAAAAATCTCCTTTTTAATTTTTAAGTATTTCCAAACCCAGATGGAAGATGAAAATATGCTAACTTTAAGGAAATATTTTATTAAATACAGAGTGATTGGCTCAGTAAAAAATTGCATCTGCTAGAGAACTTGAAAATATTTCTAAAATCCGTTTAAAGTCTCATAATAACTAAACTAAAAACAAAGTATGTTTCCATGGACAGTCAGTTTTTCTTAATATTGTTGTTATTTTTACACATTTAATGAACTCTAATAGCTGATGCTTCTACATATATTATTTCAGTATAATGAAATATGTAAATGTCATCATCCATCCATCCATCCATTTTCTTCCGCTTTTTCTGGGGTTGGGTCCCGGAGGCAGCAGTCTACGCAGAGATTCCCAGATTTCCCGATCCACACACACACCTCCTCCAGCTGCTCTGGAGGGACCCCGAGGTGACACCAGGCCAGCTCAGAGACATAGTCCCTCCAGCGTATCTTGGGCCTTCCACAAGGCCTCAACTGGCTCCTAGAGGCGCAACTACTATATCCCAAGCACCTCCCGGACCTCTCATCACCATATGTGAGGTTGGGAACATAGATCGATCGGTAAATCGAGAGCTTTGCCCCCCAACTCAGCTCTTTCTTCACCACAACAGTCTGATACAGCAACTGCATCACTACAGATGCCGCACCGATCCATCTATTGATCTCACACTCCATCCATCTCTCACTTGTGAACAAGACCCCAAGATACTTGAACTCCTCCACTTAAGACAAGGACTCTCCACTGACCTGAAGAGGGGAGTCCACCTTTCTCCAGTGGATAACCATGGCCTCGGATTTGGAGGTGCTGATCCTTATCTCAGCCGCTTCACACTCACTTGCAAACCACCCCAGTGCACGCCGAAAGTCCTGGTTTGATGAGGCCAACAGGGCAACTACTTCTGCAAACAGCAGAGATAATATCCTGAGGTTCCCAAACCGGACACCCTCCGGTCCCTGGCTGTGTAATGAACATATGTAATGAATGTAATGAACAGATCCGGTGACAAAGGGCAACCCTGGCAGAGACCAACATGCACCGGGAACCAGTCTGGCTTACTGCCCCGGACCCCATACTCCCGGAGCAGTCCCCCAGAGGGCAACATGAGGGATATGGTTGAACGCCTTCTCCAGGTCCAAAAAACACATTTGGACTGGTTGGGTGAAATCCCATGAACCCTCGAGCACCCGATGAAGGGTATCGAACGTGTCCAGTGTGCCACGACCAGGACAAAAAATGTATTTGCATTGTTCCTCCGGGATTTGAGGTTCCACTATCGGCCGGATGCTCCTCTCCAGCACCCTGGGGTAAACCTTACTGGCAGGGCTGAGGAGTGTGATCCCTCTGTAATTGGAGCACATGCTCTGATCACCCGTTTTAAAGAGAGAGATCAATCCAAGGGTACTGTCCCTGACCGCCACACGATGCTGCAGAGACGTGTCAGCCAAGACAGTCCTACGACATCCAGAGACTTAAGGTACTCAGGACGAAACTTGTCCACCCCCGGGGCCATGCCACAGAGTAGCTTTCTAACTACCTCTGTGACTTCAGTCTGGCTGATGGGCAAGTCCGTCTCTAAGTCCCCAGCCTCTGCCTCCTCCTCGTAAGACTTGGCGATGGGATTGAGGAGATCCTTAAAGTACTCCTTTCACCACCCAACAGCATCCCCAGTCGAGATCAGCACTCCCCATCCGGACTGTAAACAGCGTTGGATGAAGCACTGCTTCCCCCTCCTATGGCTGCAGACAGTTTGCCAGAGCACTTTCAAGGCCAACCAATAGGCCTCCTCCATGGCCTCTCTGAACTCCTCCCAGACCTGAGTTTTTGCCTTTTTGGCCGCACGAGCTGAAGCATGCTTGTCTTGCCGTTACCTCTCAGCTGACTCTGGAGTCCTAGTAGATAACAAGGCCAGGCGGACCTCCTTCTTCAGCTTGACAGCATCGCTTACGTCCAGGGGCCACCACCGGGTTCGGGGATTGCCGCGGCAACATGCACACGAGACCTTACGGCCACAGCTACTAATGGCTGCAGTGACAATGGGGGAGGAGAACATGGACCAATTTCACTCCATATCTCCAACCTCCTTTTGGGATCTGGTAGAAACTTGTCTGGGAGGGTGGGAGTTAAAGACCGCACCAACAGAGGGATCCACCAGATGTTCCCAACAGACCCTCACAACATGCTTGCCAGGTCTGACCAGCTTCCTCCCCTGCCAGCCGATCCAGCTCACCACCAGGTGGTGATCAGTTGACAGCTCAGCAACTCTCTTCATGTCCGAGACACGCGACCTAAGATCAGATGACACAGCTACAAAGTGAATCATCAACCACCAGCCTAGGGTGTTCTGGTGCCATGTGCACTTATGGATACCCTCGATCTCGAACAGGGTGTTCGTTATGGACAAACTGTACAGAACACCACTCTGGTTCAGATTAGTGAGGCTGTTCCTACCGCCCACCCCTGTCCAGGGAAATGCCATTATTGAGATGTGGAATATTTCAGTACATAGAGACTATTTATAAATAAATAATTAGGGATTCATTTATTATAATCATTTCTTCACAGCTGCCTCTGCAACCATCCCTTATATTGTAAAATTGCTAACAAACACCAAAATGCTGCTCTGATGCTGATGAATAATTTGTTCTGAAGCTCACTTACTGTCAGTCTGAGCTAGCGATCACATATGAATGAATCTCTTTTATGTCAGAAGTATAAAATGATGGCTCCAATTGTGAAATGAAAGTTTCTTTCCTGGTGTTTTTGTTTATCTTTTTCCCTAAAGGCAGCTTTTTAATGAGCATGGCTGTGTATGAAGGGAGGCATGACACAGTAGCAATAATTTGAGCTTCTCACAGTTGACGAAAAATGGAGTAAAAACTGAAGTGCAGTAAATTATTTAGTGCAGAGGCCGTAGCAAAGATCTGACAAGTTGCTCATTTAGAAAGATTAACAGATGTGCCACATCACTCTGTTGTCAGTCTTTTACTCCACCGAACTAAAGAAGCATGAATAAATTGGGTTTCATATCTCCAGTGGGAACCATTCTTTCTGACGGTCCTTTTTTCTTTTCTTCCCTTCTCAGTGCGATTGAAAATAAGAAGAAAAAAAAGAGATACATTTGTTATCTACAGCCATGAAGGCCATTGTGCTGCTTTTTTTATTTCGTTTTCCTTATCTCACTCATTCAAATTCTGCTCCGGCAGCAACTTCTGAATCAGTCCAACTAACAGCAGGAAATGCATTTGTAAAAGTTTTTGTGGTGCTGCATAAAAGGATTTAAAAGTAGTAAGAAGTTAAAACAAACACAGATGTCCTTCTCAGGTTTGTGACCTTTAACAGAACTTTAGCTGGCATAGTGACTATGTTATCTTCCAGATAGTGGAGCAGTTGATACCTTGCAGCAAGAAGGTTACAGGTTCAATTCATTTAGCTCTCATTTTCTGCATGGAGTTTGCATGTTCTCCCTGTGCATGTGTGGGTTCTCTCTGGGTACTCCGGCTTCCTCCCACAGTCCAAAAACACTCCTTGGGTGTGAGTGTGAATGGTTGTTTGTCCTGTTTGTCTCTGCGTTGCCCTGCAATAGACTGGTGACATGTCGAGGTTGTACCCCGCCTCTCACCTGTAGACAACTGGAGATAGGCACCAGTACCCCTCATGACCCTGACAGGGATAAGTGTGACGGAAAATGGATGGATGTTATGTTACAACTAAAAACATGCATCTTCTGGAAGCTTACAGTAGATAACTGTGAAGTGGAAGGATAACAACAACCTGTCTTTAAGATTTTTTACAAATTAAGCACAGGTGGGAGTTTGTATTCACTCCATTTACTCTGATACCAGTTAATTAAATCCATTATGCGCATGGAAGCCTTCAGGATTCAAATTATTAAATGATAGGATCCATCTGTTTAGAAAATAACAAGCAGTTCTTTAAATGTCTCGTAATGCCCTTTTCAGTCCATCAGACAATCATGGTGTTAGGCAGCATCATGCCGCGGTAAATATATTTATGGGAGGTGGAAGGAGCTAAAAACGGGACAACTCTGGAGGAAAGGCTGTTAGTTTCTGCAAAAGGAATAGTGGGGAGGCTTACCTGTCTAAAGGACAATGACCCAAAATAAAGAGCAACAGTTATGATCAAAGTATGTAGATCACCAATGTCAAACTGGTTGAGCAAAGAATGAAAGAATGAAAAATAAATATATGTACTGTATGTCTTTAATTGTTTGAAACTGATGAAAACATCCAAAAAGACCTGCAGCTGTAGCAGCAACAAATGGTAGTCCTACAAATCCCTTTAAATGCAAATTCAGGTCACATATTTAAGATTTTATTTAATAAAATTTCTTAAAATAGTATTTTGTATTTATTTATCACAGAAAAAAAGAGATTCACTTCACCATTTGTTACTCTGCACTTCTTTCTCCAGTTTTTGGGTTTATCTCCAAGATGGTATTGATGAAAAAGGCGTGTTTGAGAAAGCTGTTGTTTCGTTTTCTGGTACAACAGAGCAGAGAGCGACTGGCAGACAACTTTGATAATTTCTTTGTCCGCTGTCTCAAACGAAAAACGAGAACTGAGGAGTGTGATTCACCTCAGCAGCCACTCTCTGCCTCTGCTGCTCGAGGCAAACATTAGACCTCTTTTACAATTCTACAATGTTCTGGGGAAGAAAGAGCTGAACATGACTCATTTGATGTGCAAAGTTTCCCAAACGGAAGTCAAACAGTATGTCTTTATGTAACCCAAAGATGAAGGTAACAGGTAAAAAAAAGGTTCAAGGTGCTGCCAAGCAAAACAGGAAAATCTAAGGTTCCAGTTAGAAGGGACAGGAGTGCCATAATAATTTTTAGTCTTTAATGGATTCTTCTAGCTGAAAATCTGCAAGTAGTTCAAATTAGATACATTTAGATGAGTGTAAATATCCACACCAGTATCATTTGAAGCAAAAGTTGTGTGGCACTGGCACAGCAAGTTTTTTTTAGCATGATTGCTTCACTTTGACTCGTCCTACCAGTTTATGATGGTCTATGATCTCAAATCTTATTTTATCAGATGTTTATCACATGTTTGCAAATTACAATGTCAAGTTACAGGAGGTACACTTTTTGAAGCATGCATCCTTTCCTCAGTCTTGCTGAGTCTTCCTGAGCATTGGTCAATCAGTTTTACTTGCATTTTACAGTTGATTATCTTTAACTAAATATTATTAGGGATGAATGTCTTCAAAGTTTCGTTTAAAAAAGCCAACCAGCTGTGGACTAAAACACAGTCAAAATTTAAATCTATGGACTCAAATGTTGCATATACTTTAGTTGTTTTTGTATCAGACCATCAATATACTGTAGTTTTTTGCTTCTTACTGCAACTTCATAATGACCAGTTTTTTGTGTTTACTCTAAGATGTATTGATTTCAGTTTTAGTGTCTGCCTTACAAGTTATTGACTGAGCAGAACAGCTCCTTGAATATTCATGTCAAATTCATAGCATCCCATCCAGCTGTCGGCTTGTTAGATGATGAAAAGTTTTGCAGCAAACATCATTAGGAGGATTGGACTCTATTCCCAAACTATGGTGGTTTATTGAGTGTTACTTAGAAATTCAGGGTATCAGCCAAATAGTAATAGTTTTTATTTTGTGGAGATCATAACATTCTGTACAAAAGTCAAATGGTGGTTAAGATATTTCAGTCTGGATCAAAGTGATTTATCAGTAAGCCAAAAGATTTCATCAGTGGGGCTTCTGGGCTGTAAACATTGCTTAAGCAGCACTCTCTAAAGAGTAACAGAAAATACTATAAAAGCATAACAGTGCTCATGCCATGCTTTCTGCTGCAGATGGGTATCAATAACCATCCTTTGATATTAAAACGGAACATGCAATGTTTAAACTAATTTTACTCACCAGATAGTTTGTAGGTTTACCATGCCCCGTGTCCTCTCACAGAAATGATTCACCTAATTTGTTTTCTAACTCTGTTGTCAGTGACTGAGAATGTCATCGTCAACGATCTGCATCCCTGTGCAAAGACAGATGCCTCAAAGACTCTTTTATGGTCCAATTTAAAATGTAATTCAGCAAGCAGCTTGATCCCTTTGACATGAAATGTCAAGAAGACAGCATGCCAGACACATTGTCTGATGGAAGAAGACAACGAGCTCGGCAAAAACAGCCTTTTCATTTTGACACAAGTGCAAATTGACTGAAAATTAAAGCTAATGAGCAATTATCCCACCAATTTGCTTCTATTGATGTCTGTTTTCTTAATGATTTGCAAATGAACCCTAGCTTCTGCTGATTTAATTCATCTTAAAACTGAAGCTCGTCTTTGTTTGTCTGTCTTTTACTATGCTTGTTGTGAGTCACAGAAAATGCATTTTGCTTTTTTAATGCAGTATCCTAGGAAATAACTCATATCTCCCAGCTCCTGCTGGAAGCCAGTGGATGTACACAGGCAGCCGTACTTCCCCATAACCAAAAACTCTAAGCACTATTATAGAACACTTATTCAGTCATTCATTCATGAATGCAGCTCCTGCTCTGACTGTCCAGCTCATAATTCTGCCATACTAAAGCTGGTTAGCCGTGCTGCACTCAGCTTGAACCAGCAGTTTGTTTCAGCCGTAGCCTTCCATCCCCTTTGCCTGCACATGAAAGACCAGCATGCAACTGTAATGACTTAACAGAATCCGTTCACAAAGAAAAAAACATCTAAAAATAAAATGAATTATTTACCCTCAAGCCTCTCAGGGCAGAACCTCTTTTTAGTTCAGTTGAGGATTCACACACATGCAGCTTTGATGATTGAGTTCCACATTCAACTCTGAATGGTGGGGTTAATGGAAAGTTCTGTTTGCTTTGTACAGGTCTCTTGAAAGAGAATGAGGGATTGCTATGTTAGTATGAATACTTTACACTTCTAGGTATATAGAGTGCTTCACATTTTGTTTCTTTACAGCCACACAAACTTCAGTGAATTCTTTATTGCAACTGTGTGCAGCAGACCACCACAAACACGTGCAAACATTACTGGTTTAAAGATGATTATAGAGTTTATAAAAATATTTCCAAAAGAAAATCTAACATTATCAAAATATTGTGCAAGGGTTACAACAACATCATAATCAGTAGATAATAGGGCTGTGACAGTGCACTTATTGCAATTAAAATATTTGGTACAGCCCTGCCGGTTCCATTCACGAATGTTTCTAACTAATGTTTTGTATCTGGACACGTGGGAGCTGAATGTTTACATGCAGAACTAAGTACTCAGTGCAATGGTCTGCAGCGACACCAAAATAAAGTAGAGGACCCCCAAGCTTTCATTAAACACCAATGTTTTAGAAAATAAACATTTCAGCATCAACAGGGGAAAAAGAATATGGACTAAAACCATAAGCTTTACGGTGGCATTTGTATTTCTTAGCAGCAGTATAATATGTAGCCTTCTTAGCACTCGAATTACTCATCCGAAACATGGCCAAGCTGAATGTAAACATTGCTGCTTTTAGAGAAAAATTAGCTAAAGTCCAGCTGAAAGCGCTGTGCAGCATATGAGATGTGACAACACATAAGTGCTGTGGTGAAGTCCCTCAGAGCAAACACTTTCCAACAGGACTACATTTCAAATAGAATGACTGTCCTACCCTAACAAGAAAGACAGGTAGGACACTCTTCTCTACTCAGAGTTTCAGAGCAGATGATATCAGGAAGGTAGCTGAACTTGGCATCTAATCAACTCTGAGCTAAGCACAAGCATATCATCAATGGAGTGCATATAATGCAATTTACAATGGCAGTGGCAGGTAAGTAACCTTGAATTGTGCATTTCACAGCCTTAAAATAGACACATTGTTAAAGGCATATGCAAACCAGGTATGTCCAAATACTTTTTTTTTTTTTGACAAAATACCGATACTGCAGCTTTCCATATTGACTGATACAGATATTGACCCAGTGTAATATCAGCACGAATCATACATGCATACTTTTTTATTTTTACCTAATTTGCTGTCTGGAATATTAGAAATGGCTAAATCAATTGACGTTTCTCAAACAAAGAGAGGTAGTTAACTATAATTGGATTGCGAATAACTGTCTCATTTATTAGTAACAATATGTTACATAAGCTTTAAACAGAAGCGGTGTGTTTCTATCAGCATGATAATAGCGGAGATTTTAGATGACGGATTAGTTTTTCTAATCGCTGATATTGAACTAATTACAACATCAAATTTAGATTGGAGCATCTCTAAACTATCCATTGAAATAAATAATTTTAGTGGACTGAATCAATGCAAGTGATTTTAAGATGTCCTTTACATAATAAGTAACAATTACCTAGATTATTATGGTTAAATCCTTTCTACTATACCTTTCTGCTGACGGTAGAAGATGCAACATTAAAAGATATTTATGGAAAAACATTACAATATGTAAATGTGCCAGGAAATAACAACTCTGCTGCACCAATCAGTACAAGAGTACTTGGCAACAAGAAAAATGCAATGTTAAAAATTTGTTTTAATTCCCTAAATCTAGCTTTATACAAGCCACCATAATTATGATTTTTATTTCTGTTTGAAAGGGTTATCCATATGGATATTTTATCCTTCCTCTTCTATTATGATTTTTATCCAGATTACTTGTGCAGCCATGTCGGTTAAGCAGTGTGAATTACTGTTGAAGAGTCAAAAAAGTAGACTTGATGGTGGTGCTGTTTGTAACACTGATGCCTTGCAGCAAGAAAGCCTTGGGTTCCATCCTTGCCTACGGCCTATCTGAGGGGAGAGCTTTTTAAGCTGTGGGTGTTATTTGACCATAAATTAAAGTTGTATTGTGCACAATACAGTATTGAGAGTCCAAGAGAAACGTGTGTTTTTTAATGTGAGTCCAAGTGCAACACAACAGGCTTCGAAACAACGTGACAGCAGTGAAGATTAGGTAAGAGCCACTTCTAAGCTATTATGTGGAATCTTATCCAGGTAAAGCCATTGTACCACACCAAAGGTACTTTAGGGTAAACAAAAATATTAGCGGTCAAGTAGTGACTAAGTAATGAAAGGTTCCTCTGTAAGAACTTGGATGATGTCTCACTTTACTTTAGGGTACCAAAAAAAATGAGTCAATGGTCAGGTACTGAGTAGGTAGTGAATAGTTCCTTGTTACTACTTGGTATCATACATAACTCAACAAATTCTATAATATGATACCTAGGCAATAAATTGATACCAAATAAGGTAGTTTTCTGTAAACTGTGACTTTACAAGTTTTGGGTTTATTCAGAACCAACACTACAAATTTCTACTCTAATTTTGTGGTAACAAACTAGTAGTCCCTTAACAAGTACTGGTTAACTTTCTATTTGTTCCTTATTCGTTTCTATTTGGTTTCCTTGGTAAGTACACATTGGTTCCTGTTTATTTATTCCTGTTTATTTATTATGTTTTCCAGATAATTAAGCAGTAGTCCCATAATAAGACTGGATGTGCCTAAGTAAGTATTGCTTAACTACCCATTAGTTCATTATTAGGTTTGTAGGCGTTCTCTAGTATCTAATAAAATTTTGTATAGCTTACTGTGAAATGTTACCATGTTATATCCCAAACAATACTGTGCATCAGGCCATCTTATCACATCCAATATTACATACTGTACAATAGTTACATTAATCCCATATGTATCTATTTAAGTGTTAAAAATCTGATATCTTTATAATAAACAAATTTTAAGAAGGTATATTCCTCCTAAATTATCTGGCTAACAAAGAACCCAAACGACTGCCCATTTCTAAGGGGTGGACCCGTTCGTCTGGTTCCATTTGCATGTTTTCTAAGCCAAAAAATGCTTTGATTTTGGTCCGCTCTATAAAACTTTGAACTAAACCTTATTTCTGACATTTTGAATTGTAAATGTTTCCAGGATGGGAGGTGAAACATCTTCAAACTTGGAAAGAAAGTCTAGTGGATTGTTTTCTGACTTTTTTGGTATTCCTCCTGAAATTCTAAAATATCCAACTGTGGTCCAACCATCCTGTCATGACGTAGAAATCTTCAAACGGTTCTTCCAGAAAAGGACACTATTTCTGATATCTTCTTGCACAGATTTTAGCTAAAACAGAATGAGAACCCAGGGTTAGTCCAAACAAGAGAACGGTAACCAAGACATCCGAGTTTTGGGTGTAAATGGCTCACAAACTGAACCGGACCTCGCCAGACGCAACTGAATCGTCAGTAGGACTCAGTGCGGTTCAGTTCTGGCTCAGTTCTCAGATAACAATGAGCACATGAGCAGACCGCATCATCTCGTTACAGTGAGCCTACATAAAAAAGAAATTTCAGACATTCATAAAAATACTAGCTTTCCCACTGTGCCACACAATTTCTAGTGATGATTTTGCTCAGCAGTGTGATGAACCTCAACGTCTGTCATTGTTTCCTGTGTCTGTAAGCCCTGATTAGACTATTGTTTGTCGTATCCACTTCCCAAAAGCTGAGTCTGTCATATAAATTCCCCAAATGCTGCCTTCTTTGCCTGACTCTCTGCAAACAATGAGATATCACAATTATAGCCAAACATAACTTCCTTAATGTTACCAGAACCGGTATTTTGATTTGCTTGATTCCCTTCTTCAATCCTAGAGATCTGTAGTACCGTAGATCATCACTAGGAGGCGAGGAACTATGCTAGTGTGATGTACAAATGGTCATAAGGGATGGAGCTCGGGGCAGTTGACTGATTCAAGCTCGGTCCAAAGATCGATTTCAGAGGATAGTGTCCATGGGGCTTATCGAATTTACCCCAGAACTTACCCTGTGTTGACCTGCTTTGGGTGCAGCTTTGCTTTTGTGGTGTGTTCAAGTTTTCTTGATGTTAAAATATCCTCAAAGTAATTTAAACATTGTTTTTAATCTTGAGGAACAACATTTTCAATTGGGTAATTCTTTTGCTACCCATCCATCCAACCATCCATCCAGCCATCCATTCATCCACCCACCTATCCACTCCACCCATCCATCATCCATCCATCATTCAACCATCCATTCATTCATCCATCCATCCCTTCACCCATCCATCCAATTACCCACCTACCCATTTATTCATCCATCCATCCATCCATCCACCTATCCATCCATCTATCTATTCATCAATCCATCCACCTAACCATCCATCCATCCCTCCACCTATCCACTCCATCTATCCATCCATCATCCATCGATCCATCCATCCATCCATCCATTATCCATCCATCATTCAACCATCCATTAATTCATCCATTCATCCATCCATCCCTTCAACCATCCATCCATTCACCCACCCACCCATCCATCCATCCATCCATCCACCGATCCATCATCCATCCATCCCTTCAACCATCCATCCATCCATCCATCCATCCATCCATCCATCCATCCATCCATCCATCCATCCATCCATCCATCCATTTATCCATTGATTCAACTAACATCCATGCAGCCATCCACCTATCCATCCACTTATCCA
>NW_015150905.1:592589-612765 GCF_000732505.1 Cyprinodon variegatus | reverse complement strand
CATCCATCCATCCATCCATCCATTTATTCATAATAAAACAGAAACCCAAGCTTGTAGCACCATTCAATCCATCAACTGTCAGGACAAATTTGCAGCCTTTGGTAACTCCACAGGAGCTGCAAATGATCACAACTCAGGTAGAAGAAGCTGTATAAAGGAAAATTATATTAAAAAGACACTTGAGAATGAGGTAAAGGCTCTCCTTCTGACAGGTCAGCAACTCTAAAGATACAGCAAGAGACACAGTACATTCTACATGAAAACTGCATTCTGTTTAAATTGTTTAGTTACAGTTCAAATCTAAAACCAACTAAAATCCTTACTCAGAACTGTAAATCTGTAAACAAAGGATTCAGTATGTGGATCTGTAAAGCTGTGTGCGACAACTCCAAAAAGACCTGCAGCTGTAACTATAGCGAAAGTTGGATCTGAAATATTAACTCATAGGAGGGATGGTTTGCTGTTAGCTAAACTATGAAAACCCTCTACCATTGTTCATTTCTTTGTACTTCAGAATCACATCTTACTTTGTGTGTGTAGTTCTTCAACAAAACATCAAAGATTTTGTCTGAACTGTAACAAAATGCAAAAAGTTTCAAGGGATATGCAAACTTTTGCAAGCCATGGTAGATTTACAGCACTTTTTTGAAAATATTGGGCACTTTAGACAAGAAGTTTATAACTTTATACTACTGTTATTAAACAGTAGTATAAAGTTATGCAAAATCAGTGTTAAAAATATCTATACAATTTAAGGTCCTCGTAACTTCACTTGTATCTCTCTGCTTAAAAGTTCTATTACGCAGAGGTAAATTTACTACAACTGATCTTCTAAAGAAAGAAGATAAAAACTTACCAAGCAGAGGTGCTGATTTTTTTTAACAGACATGCATGACATAATGAAAGTGAGAAAATTGTATTTAATACAAAAATATTTGGTCAGGTTTTTCAGTTTGTGTGGTACTTGTCAACTGAATAAAGTAAAATACAATCTCTTGTAAAAATTGGAGGAACACTGAATATAAACTTTGTACTCTGGAGATGATGATTTTTATGCAACAGATCGCTCTGTCTGCTGGTTTTAGTATTGTTTGCTCCTCGCAGTTTATCAAGCTGAAAGCTGATCCATGTCTGGGCACATCACTTACTGAGCAGAACACCTATTCACACTCAAACAAGCGGTGCTCTAATTTCAACTTGTAGCTTCAGAGGGATTTTTCTACAGTAAACTGCAAGAATCACCTGTTAAATGTGAGATATTACACAGGTTCTTCTAGTAACCAAAAAAAGAAAAATAAATAAAATTTAAAAGACAAAATGCTAGAAGATACATTTATATAAGTGTCTTGGTTGAGCTTAACATGTCCAGGAGATCTGCCACAGTCCAGCAGTTTTGATGTTTTCATTTATTAGCCAACACTACCCTCTAGTGGTAAATTGGGAACAAGAAACTAGAACAGCATTGACTAATAATCAGAGCAGATCATTTCCATTATAGGTTTTGAAAAAATATATTCAAACATTTTCTTTTTTTTTTTACCTTTTTAAAATAAAAACCTGATGACCATATTTGTTTTTTTCTTTCACAAAGTAAAAAAATTACTTTTTTTAAAAATCTGAATATATGCACGCACTACAGCTAATATGTGTATATTTGCCTCTCAGGAAGCTGTAGAGAAATCGAACACTATATGGGCATCAAAAAGCCGTTGCATAAATCTAGCACTATATTTAATCACTCTTGGTGATAGAAATGATAACGCTAATTCCAAATGGTTGGTTTCAAACATGGCTTTTAAGGACACTCTTTTATTTTTTACATGATTAAGTTCAGGGTGATTAATGAAGCTTAATATCCTGCTTTATCTTCTACAAAGCTGGAGTTAAAGAGGGATTGTAATACTTAACGGAGTCAAGGTTTAAGCCATTTCTGCACTAATATTAGGTCACATTAAAAATGTATGAGAACAGCTTAACAGTACCATTGGCACTCCTTTTAGACGAGCCATTACCTTTGGATAATCTTAATTTATGCTAAATGGGAATGCAAGAGAGTCATCTGCGGCTGTGAAAAAATAGTGAATGCTTATTAATGTTTAGAAAAAAATAATTTCACAATCCCTAACAATCAATTTAATGTATTATTGGTCCAACTGTTTGGACAGATTTATTTAACTCCAGCTCTTTTGATTTCCTTTGTTTAATTTTTGCTTTTCAGTGCTGAAAAAATACGAACCTGGAATTACTCAAAACTATCAAAATCTTAAGTTACCACAATTTTACCACTTGTTCAGCTCAAAAACTAAAATAAATGTATCAATTAAGAAGAGAAAATAGAATAACACGACAGGCAAATCCAACAGGTTTTTATAACCTTTTAAACTTATAACCTTTTAAGCTTTAAACATTTTATCATTTTACAGAACTCGGTTTATCTCACGAGGATTAAAAAATACAAAAAAAAAAAACATATGTATATGGGAGAAGGAAATTTTAATCTTAGCATTAAAAAAAATTGAAATCTGTTTGTTGAGGTAAAAACCTGAGAAGCATCATCGTCACTAAATTTCCAGATTTAAATCCAATTAAAATCAAACTTCTTTGTATTGATAACAAAATCCTAAAAAAAATTTTTAAAAAGGCAGGATTGTTATGTGACAAACTGCTAAATAAGTCCAATGGTTATAAATGATTGATTATAAATAAGTACAATTAACTGTATAACTAGAGATTAAGTGCTTTACTTATATGTTGGCCAAAACCTGGCATATACTGGAAAGCAATCGGCATTTGCTGGCAGGCATTTCCAATTGTTGCAGTCTGGAAGTTTTGACCATTTACTATAGTGTGTACAGTGTCCGTCCTCATTTTCTGCCACACTGAGCAATAGGGCTAAATGTGTTACCTTGGGAACCAGCCAGAGCAATGAAGTGAACGTTCCTAAGAGAGAGCAGGGATGATTACTGACTGGAAAGAACTGAAGGTCACAGGTGACGGCATTGCTGGGAGTCTGAACACACCAGTCTTCTTAAAGATAAGCCCAGCTTACACATCTGCTGATTAAGCATACACATTCTGCATCTTTTATTATTTAGCTGGCCATTCGATACACAAAAGGCATTTGCCTTTCCCTTCCTGATTTATTCTTTCATTAAACAAATTGAAATATAAGATAAAGATGATTTGATTATTCCAACAACCTTTCTCAAATGTTAATTTCATGTATTAGGTTGAAAACAGCTGGCCCTTCATTAAAGCATTTCGATTTAAAGCCACATGCAGACCTGATTACAGCAGGACCTATAGAATTAGAGCTAACCAACAATGACTTGTTTTGCTAATAGACTCCTTACATGGTGGTCTTATAGGGCTGTCTACATTTATAGCAATTGACAATTTACTGCAAATTTGTTCAAATCCTGCATGTGTCTAAAACTGCATGTGTGGCGCCCCCTCGTGTTTAAAGAGTGTACTGTTTTTTGTTGGGTTTTTTTATCAGTTTTGGTATGGTCTCAAGCGATATTAATTTATTTTTCAAATATCAGACATTGGCCGAGTTAGGCTCTGCTATGGATAGTATAACAATTTTTAACAGAACCTGTCTGACAACATGAAGTAGGCCAAAAGATCTCCAGAAGCAACAGAGACAGCACACTACTCGCGTTTGATCTAACTACATTGACTTACTGTTCTTTTCAGGGTTTAAAACTCTATTGGTTATAAAATATCTTTATGGTCTTGCTCCAGCATACGTCTGAAAGTGTCAGAAATTGTCCTGCCCTTTCACAACCCCTCAGGCTGGTAAAAAGAGACCTTTGAGCCCCAGTTGGCCTCGGCAGACTGGCACACTGGTTCTGCTGGAGGTTTCTTCCCGTTAAAAGAGAGTTTTCCTCTCCATTGTCGCTACCTACATGCTTCGTGTGAGGGGTTGCCTTTGAGTCAATGAGTCAATGCAATCAGCTCGTTTTTACAATAGAATAGAAAAGAATAGAATAGAAAATTAATTTATTGTCCCACAATGGGGAAATTCCTTAGATAGAAAACTTTTAATCAATTTAACTGTATGATCTGGTTGAATTGTGTTTGTAAAGTGCCTTGAGATGACAGGTGTTGTGAACTGGTGCTATATAAATAAATTGAATTGAATTTAAATTGAATTTTAAGAGGGGACCACAAGAGACTGTCTGCCATTACACAATAAACAAGACTTTACATGTGATGCTAATTTTCAAAATCTGCTTTTTGAAAAAAGAAATATTTTTACATCGGCCTCTGATCCAGCACGAGATAAATAAAATAATTTCTTTATTTTCATTTTATTATTTTTCATATCATATTTTTTGTGTGTTCTCTTTGTATTTAAAAGAAGAGCTAACATGGTGGTTAGAGCAGGGAGCTTGGGTTATGGGAAAACTACAAGATTCCTAGTTTCAATCCCACAGACTAGAGTAAACCCCCAGAATGCTTCGTAGGTGCTGCACAGTAAAAGTGTATCACCCCCCAAATTGAGGGGTTAGATACAGAGAACACATTTCAATGAAATATATAATTGTAATCTCAAATAAAGACTTTGTTATTTTGTAAATTCTTTTGTGTGTTATATGTTCAAGGCTTTTATCAATTGAGCTGTTTTTGAAAGGATGATTAATAAAGTGGGTTTGGCTCTCAAAGTTGGTCCTCGGTGCTTCAGCAACTCATCCAGGTGTCACAGTCTTGGTTTTGTTATGTTTATTTTGAGTATTCAGCTTTGCTTTGCTTCTTGTCTTTGTGTTTAATTATTATTTTCTTGTTAGTTCCTGTCTTCCTGGTTTTCCATTTATTGTCCTCTGCTGCCCTCTTGTGTCCTCTTTCCCTAGCTCTGTTTTCTGCTCTGTCCTCACCTGTTTTCAATCATCTTGTTAGCCCTCTCTTTGTCTCTGTCCCCTTTAAACGCCCTCCCTCTTCAGTTCCCGTTTGCTGGATCCTCGTCTAACGTCTGTCTGCTTACCTCGTCTCTCCCTGGCTCCTAGAGTTTGGTTTCCCCTGATGTCTCCTTGGTTCTGGTTTGTTTTTGTTGGATTTTTGATTCCTGCCTCCGTACCTGAGAACCTCATTAAACCCACCTAAATTCACCTCTGCCAACTTGCCTCTGCATTTGGGTCCTGCAACCCAACACCAAATCCTGACACCAGGAAGTTAATTATTTAACTATAACAACAATGCTGGGCATAAAGGTAGTTAAGGTCAGAGCTTCTGTGCACTGTACCTAACTTTAAATAAAAATATGTATTCTGATATTTAAACATGGTGGTAGTAGTGTGATGGTCTGTGATTTATTCTTTAAGTAGCAGGAACCAAGGATTTTGCTTTCTAGCATAAAAATAAAATGTCAGATCATCAGTTTCTGACCTAAAGCTCTGATGTATTTTCCTCTGCAGCACAGCAATGATGCACCAATAAATCATCCTCTAACAGGCTAAAAAGGAAGGTTCTGGAGCATTTTGTCAAATTCTGGAATTGAATCTGATTGAAGTGCTCTGATATGGCGATAAACTTAGAAACCCTTGAATGCAGCTTGAACCAAATTATTCTCAAAGAAGTGAATCAGTGCTTCCTCACCACTGATTTGACAGACTGGAATTTAAAAAAAGTGCAACCATTCATTAGGAGTAGAACCAATTACTATTCTACCAGCTGATTTAGATATTTTTCTTTATTGTTATAACTTCTGAAATCATCGTTAGAAAATGTGACAAAAAAGGAAAGCAGAAGAAGTCTGTAAATCGGCACATACTTGTTCATGCCACGTTTTAGCATTTTGAAACCCTGAAGTGTATAAAAATATATCTTAAGATCAAACAGTGCTACATTTCAAAGTTTTTAAGTATATTTGAGGGTTTAATCTGTTCTGAAAGCCACAAAAGCCTCCTGGGTCAGAGTGACTTCCGTCTGATGTGAAGGTTGTTTTTCTTCCAACAGAGAGCTACAGCGCCGGGTGATGAAACAGTGTGAGAACTGCAGGAGACTTGGTCAACCCTGTAGGAGATGGAGGTGTAAAAAACAGGGTTGCTGTGGCCACATGTGTGTTCATGCTGCAGTTCGGTGGTGCTGCCACAAACATCCAGCCCACAGCACATGCAGGAGAACAGCTCCCTGAGTCTGCTGTGCTTAGGAGGCTCAGAACGTTCACACTCAATGAGTCTTAGGTCGTCTGTAGGAGAGGAGACCAGACTTGCACAGCTGCCGCCAGCCTCCAGTGGTAGGTTAAGGTTGAACCGGCTTTCATCTGCATCAGCTGTACGTCTTACCTCGACCAACTCTGCCTGTGCATTATCCGGTGCTTCCTCCTCCCCCTGCAGCTCCTTGGGTTCTAAAAGCTCCTCCTCTACACTTTCATCAGTACTTGCATCAGAATTCACGGTTAGAAACCTCAACACAACCAGGTTGAGAAATGCTCCGGTGACCATCAGTCCAACCAAGATGTACAGGAAGCAAAAGGCCACATAGGGCGATCGCTTCTGGAGGGCATCTTTCTTCTTCAGGGCAACAAAGTCCCCGAAGCCGATGGTTGTGAGCGTGACAAAGCAGTAGTAGTAGGCATTAAAGAAGCTCCAGTCCTCAAAGTGAGAAAAGGCTGCAGCTCCAATGCACAGGGTGCTAACACAGGACAGCAGACCCACCAGCACCATGTTTCCCATGGACACGTCCGTCTTCCTGAAGCCAAGCCCCTGCTTGGCTCTGCGCAGAAGATATCGGACAAAAGTGTTGATCCTCTCACCCAGACTCTGGAACATGACCAGAGTCAGAGGTATTCCCAAGACTGCATAAAACATGCAGAAGGTCTTGCCAGCATCGGTGCGAGGAGCAACATGGCCATAGCCTGAAAAATCACAATATACTGTGAATTAATAACTGAGAGGATATAAGTGCTTATGTTAATATCAAAAAGGTGCACTGGCTTCCTTCTTACTAATGGGACTAAACAGGGCTCTAGTTTCTGTTCTTTACTCTTTTTTTTTTACATTAAAATAAAATACAAAAGTTTCGTTCATTTGCTGGTGAAGATTCCCAGTCATACAGGTCATCGTCATTTAAAAAAAAAATTTAACTGACGAAAGGGGTCCACCCCCTTGGATTGGAATTGGGTTAATTTGTTTTAATCCTTTTAAAGTGATATACCCACTTGTCTCTGTTAACCTTAGAGGTTTAAAGCATCGTTAGGTCATAAAACAATAACTGAAATCTAAAACATTTCTCAAAGCACTCCTTAATCCATCTTTAAAAAAAAAGAAGGTGTAACTATATGGCATACAGTTATATATATGGCTATATGTAACTGTATGGTGTAACTTGGGATGGCAGGAAGCCTATAACTCCAGGTGAGCAGCACAGATCAACTGCTCAGGTGGGAAGTATTGATCCAAAACACATACTAAAGGTTTCAAAACTTGAGATTATTAAAATCTTGAGATTAAAACAGAGATTAAACTTTCTGCTGGAATACAACCCACAGCCAGAACTCCAGTGGAATTATTCAGCTCAAAGCTCCGTCAGACCAGCAGCAGAGTGGCATTTAAATGTACATGTTCATATTTTACAAATTGCGTATAAAATTCTTTCCCCTATAAGTTCTTTGAGTTGATCAATCTAAAAATACAAATCTTAATAAACCAGACAAATTTGTTGTTGATATTTGACAGTCTATCTTGCCTGAGGGGAAAATCCTGAGGAAAACAACAAATTTTATACACTCATAGTAAGTTAAATATAATATTAACAATATTAGTATTTGAATTATCAAACGTCCCCCAAAGCAAATAAGGTATACAAAATTATACAAATCTGAAAACAAGTCTTCCTGTAGCTTCATGATAAAACAGAATTTTATGTTCAATTAGTGCAGCTTCATGCGCTTGACTTATTCGTAACATCCTCACAATCTGTTTCACTAAGTGAAGTTTAAGTTGTTTCTGTCTGAGAGATATCCAAAGTAAGTGCCACCTGATAACTGATTTCACCATCCCTGGCAACAACATCCGCTGTCAATCAATAATGACTTTTCACATCCAAGTGTAGAAATTTTGGAAAACAATTCATTTGTGTGGGGTTTTATTGCAGCAGTATTTGAGGGTTGTTACCACAAACAGCCTGTTGACGTCTTGCATCTCTATTGGATTTAAGTTTGGCCTTTGACTAGGCCACTAAGCCCTTTTTTAATATATATAATAAAAAGGTAGATGTGTGGGTGTGTCTTGACTCATTTTAAGAGATAAAGAAATAATTAACATGAATTTTAAATGAAATTGTGAACAATGACGTTTGGTAAATACAAAATGTTGTTTTTGCAAAGAGAACGTTTTTTTATTACCTTTTTGTTGTAAATGAGCAGAATATAGAAAGCTATGTAGGATATTCTAAAAAAAAAAGGGATGTCAGACCCCATTTGACATGGGGCCACTTCAACATTAGAAGGTCCTTAAAGGGCCGGATGTGACAGCATAAATTGAACTTTTGACTTAATAATTTAATTTAAAAAGAACCGAAGTTTTGTAAAAATTGTATTTCTTGGATGTCTCGTTTTTTTTTTTGTTGTTGTTGTTGTTTTGTTTTTACTTTTTTGTTTTGTTTTGTTTTTTTCAGGGAGGATTATTCGATTTTTTTTTTATTATTTTTTTTTCTTTACTTTCAGTTTAAGGACTTTCGAGCAATTAATTTAACGAACACGTTTGGCTTTTTTCAACTTTAACAGCTGTCAGAATAAAATAGTTAAAACGCAGGATCTTTCAGAGAGAGAAAGCCTGGTAGACAATAGAAAGCGCTCCTATGAGGTGAGTTCCTACCTATAGTGGTGATGACGGTAATGGCAAAATAAAAAGAGCCGGTGAACTTCCACTGCTTCCCGCCGCGGTGCGGCTCCGACTGCAGGATGACTCTCTCCATCTCCCGGTAGTCCTCCTCTTTGAAGCCGTACTTTCTCTTCAGCTCGCTCAGTTTCTGCTCCAGGGCTCTTTTCCTGGAGCTCTCGCTCTCCGTCTCCAGCGCGTCGAACACGGCGGCTCCGATCAGCAGGTAGAGGAGCACGGAGAGGATGAGGAAGAGAGTCCTGATGTTCTGGCTCTTCATTCTAATAGAGAGCTGCTGCTGCTGCTGACGGTGATGATCCTCAAAGGCAGAAACCCATCTTGCAGGATTAAAGTGTCTGAGCGCCTTCAGCATTCAGGATTGGGGTAGAAGCTGTGATGTAAAATCTTAAACTTCATGGAAAGTTGAGCTTCATCTGCAGGGAGCTGATACCACCTCTGGTGTTAGTCCAGCCTGCCCAGAGAAAAGCTCACATGACATCATTCACAGGGCCTGTTTAAGTGAGCTGAGCAGGGATCCCTTTTCCATGAATCTGTTTAAGCAGAAAGCCTTTATTATATGTTCTGTTACAATCTACCTACTACCTACTTTTTCTTTTCTACAGAGCTCTGTTTGACATATTCCAGAAATTGCATTGTGTAAAACAAAGCCACATTATAGATAAATAAACTGCAAAAGTTTAGAAAAACTGTTCAGCAGCTAAGCTGTTCTTCCTGCTGTCTTGATGTCTTAGCCGCAGGTTTTATTAAGAAGGTTTTAGAGTCTGATTTGATGCAAAACATCAACATATTCCTTATGTCAGGTGTTTTCCCCCACGCCTTAAAAATAGCAATTATCAAACCATTGTTAAATAAAAGAACCATCTCAAACCTCCCATTCATCCATAAAATTATTGAAACATTTGTGTTTCAACAATTAAATGCCTTCTTAACAATGACAAGCTGCTTTGATGTCTTCCAGTAGGGTTTCCGTGCCAACCACAGTATTGAGACTACCCTGATTACGGTATAAATACAGGCTGGTTAAGAATCACAGGGCTGGTATTTATGGACCTCAGTGCAGCATGATACTGTTGATCACTTGCTGGTGAAGGTTCTCAGTCATCCAGGTCACAGTCATTCCAAAAAAAAATAAAAATGTAAAACAATCCACTGGACTTTGTTTCCAAGTTTGAAGACGTTTCACTTCCCATCCAGGAAGCTTTTTCAATTCAAAATGTCAGGAATAGCGTTGAGTTTGATGTTTTATACAGTAGCCCAACAAAGCCTTGTTTTTGTTTTGAAAACATGCAAATTGGAAAAAAGTTTATCACTTGATTTTATTAGTGTCTGAAAAACTGTGTTGGCCTTTCCGGTACAGCACTGGGCTGGTTTAAATCCTACCTGATGGACAGGGATGTCTATGTGTCAGTGGGGAACTTTAAACTAGAGAAAAATCACATGTGGGGTTCCTTAAGGCTCCATTCTGGGGCCCCTCCTATTCAACATCTACATGCTCCCCTTGGTTCATATTATAATCACAACTAGATCAGTTACCATAACAATGCAAACACACAGCTTTACATCACAATGTCACCAGGTGACTATGAACCCATCAGCACGTTAGGTAGATCATCATTTTGTGGATGCATCATAATACAGCTAAAAAACCGCTACTTATGGCTGACATATTGGTTTCATGATGGACTCAGACCTGAACCTTTGGAGGCACAGAAAGACAGTTACTAAATCAGCCTTTTATCACCTGAAGAACATCTCCAGGATAAAAGGACTAATGTCCAAACAGGATCTAGAAAAGCTCATGCATGCATTTATCTTTAGTAGAATTGATTAGTGCAACAGTATCTTCATAGGTTGGCTTAAAAATTCCATGGGACAGCTGCAGCTGATCCAAAACGCTGCTGCCCGTGTTCTCACTAAAACAATGAAAGTAGAGCACATCAGCCCAGTTCTGGAGTCCTTATTGGCTCCTGTAACTCAGATAATAAAGTCTGTAAATCCCTAACATAATCAGCACCTTAAGACATAACAGATTCAGTATCAGTGTATCAACCTCCCAGAACGCTCAGGGCTTATAGTTCCAGCCTACTCTGTACACCCAGAACTAGAACCAAACATGGAGAAGCAGCATTTAGTTCCTATGCTCCACTGATCTGGAACAAACTCCTAGAAGACTGAAAAAGTGCTGAAAAACTGAGTTCTTTTAAAGCCCATTTGTTTAGAACTGACTTTGACTGTTGAAATTAAACAGTTAACTGAGGTATTATTCATTTAAGTTTGTGGCTCACCTGTTGTATTTGTTTTTACTTCCTGCTTTTATCATGTTTTTATTAAAAATTGCTTTTAATTTTCTTCTATTTTATTGTTTAATTTGTGTAAAGCACTTTGAATTGTCCTTCTACTGAATTGTGCTAATAAACTTGCCTTGCCTTAGGAGAATGTTAGGTGCGAGATTTACAGTTTAAATTAGATTGTTCTCCTCGCTCATGGTTCAAAACTGTGCAGAATTTGATACAGCGCCTTAAAGTCACGTACGGGCATATTGATCATTTTGTTAGGTTAACAAATGTGGAGAAAATGTTTCAGCTACTTTTATTGGTTCCGATATGTTTTTAAAAGATTTTTTTATTAAGAAAAGAACTGAAATGGTTTATTCATCTTTGTGCAGAAATGCAAACATACACTGCTGGGCTCAAGTGCAACTGTTAATCAAAGGCCCTGTTTTGAGAGGTCGTAGATACACAAGTGTCTTTGTGTGTTTTTATATATGGCAGCCTCTACAGCTGGAACAGCTGCACTTTCTGGACAGTTTATCTCTCTGTATGAAGCATTTATGTTGGGACTGTCACCTCTGTTCTCAGCCACTGTGCTGCACTGAGTGATGGGGCATAGGTTGGTGGTGGAAATGACCTTTTTAATGCTCCCTTAATCATGCAGTAATACAACATGTGTCTGGAATCCAACAAACAGACCGAGTCGAAGGGACAGCAGAGGTGATTTGTATGGATATCAGAAGAAAACACAAGAGCTTTGTTTATGGCGCGTCGCCAAGCTCCTAAGTGACATCTCTTGGAGGTTTTCGTAGTACCATACTCACAGAAGAACATTTCAAAATATGTGCCATAGGCATATTCAATATAAAGTCCCTGTCTATTTTAGAAAGGCTATCCATTCTCTGGAAGATGTTCATTCTCAGAGATCTGTACGTTGAACTACTATACTTATTGTCTCAATTTCCTTCCCTACAAAGGCTTTGTTTGAGCTTTTTAGCAGAGAACACAGTACGATCACGTTTTTGCACAAACAACTAAAAAGACGGTTACATGAGTGCCATCAACACAAGTCTAGATGGTTTTTGAACAAAAACTGCTAGACTTTAGAATGATGAAAGCTATTTTAATAGATAAAAGACTAGAAAAGATGAGAAACAGATGAGAAACAGTCATTATCAATCAGTCTGGAAAGGGTTAGGAAATGCATAAATAAACCACAACCAGGCCATTTTTCCACTAACAGAAATGTGGAGCAGTAGTTAATCTTCCTAGAAGCTCCCAGCCTGACAAAATGACTCCAAGAGCACCTCAACAATTCATCTGCAAGCTCAAAAAATCATCTACAGCACTGATTGTCCATAAGACTTTAAGGAAAATGTCAGTGTTTATGATTCAACAACAAGAAAACAGAATAAAAGAATGTAAAAGTTGAATATCTGGTATAATTCCACTCTCAGCTAGAAGCTGACCAAAGCAATTACTCATATTGTTGTTTCACATTTTTTCAAAGGCAGTTTTTGACCCTTACCCCAGGCTCACACCGACTCCGGTCTTACCGTTGCGGTGCGGTGGGTGCGGCGCCGCAGTGNAGTCTGTAAATCCCTAACATAATCAGCACCTTAAGACATAACAGATTCAGTATCAGTGTATCAACCTCCCAGAACGCTCAGGGCTTATAGTTCCAGCCTACTCTGTACACCCAGAACTAGAACCAAACATGGAGAAGCAGCATTTAGTTCCTATGCTCCACTGATCTGGAACAAACTCCTAGAAGACTGAAAAAGTGCTGAAAAACTGAGTTCTTTTAAAGCCCATTTGTTTAGAACTGACTTTGACTGTTGAAATTAAACAGTTAACTGAGGTATTATTCATTTAAGTTTGTGGCTCACCTGTTATATTTGTTTTTACTTCCTGCTTTTATCATGTTTTTATTAAAAATTGCTTTTAATTTTCTTCTATTTTATTGTTTAATTTGTGTAAAGCACTTTGAATTGTCCTTCTACTGAATTGTGCTAATAAACTTGCCTTGCCTTAGGAGAATGTTAGGTGCGAGATTTACAGTTTAAATTAGATTGTTCTCCTCGCTCATGGTTCAAAACTGTGCAGAATTTGATACAGCGCCTTAAAGTCACGTACGGGCATATTGATCATTTTGTTAGGTTAACAAATGTGGAGAAAATGTTTCAGCTACTTTTATTGGTTCCGATATGTTTTTAAAAGATTTTTTTATTAAGAAAAGAACTGAAATGGTTTATTCATCTTTGTGCAGAAATGCAAACATACACTGCTGGGCTCAAGTGCAACTGTTAATCAAAGGCCCTGTTTTGATAGGTCGTAGATACACACGTGTCTTTGTATGTTTTTATATATGGCAGCCTCTACAGCTGGAACAGCTGCACTTTCTGGACAGTTTATCTCTCTGTATGAAGCATTTATGTTGGGACTGTCACCTCTGTTCTCAGCCACTGTGCTGCACTGAGTGATGGGGAATAGGTTGGTGGTGGAAATGACCTTTTTAATGCTCCCTTAATCATGCAGTAATACAACATGTGTCTGGAATCCAACAAACAGACCGAGTTGAAGGGACAGCAGAGGTGATTTGTATGGATATCAGAAGAAAACACAAGAGCTTTGTTTATGGCGCGTCGCCGAGCTCCTAAGTGACATCTCTTGGAGGTTTTCGTAGTACCATACTCACAGAAGAACATTTCAAAATATGTGCCATAGGCATATTCAATATAAAGTGCCTGTCTATTTTAGAAAGGCTATCCATTCTCTGGAAGATGTTCATTCTCAGAGATCTGTACGTTGAACTACTATACTTATTGTCTCAATTTCCTTCCCTACAAAGGCTTTGTTTGAGCTTTTTAGCAGAGAACACAGTACGATCACGTTTTTGCACAAACAACTAAAAAGACGGTTACATGAGTGCCATCAACACAAGTCTAGATGGTTTTTGAACAAAAACTGCTAGACTTTAGAATGATGAAAGCTATTTTAATAGATAAAAGACTAGAAAAGATGAGAAACAGATGAGAAACAGTCATTATCAATCAGTCTGGAAAGGGTTAGGAAATGCATAAATAAACCACAACCAGGCCATTTTTCCACTAACAGAAATGTGGAGCAGTAGTTAATCTTCCTAGAAGCTCCCAGCCTGACAAAATGACTCCAAGAGCACCTCAACAATTCATCTGCAAGCTCAAAAAATCATCTACAGCACTGATTGTCCATAAGACTTTAAGGAAAATGTCAGTGTTTATGATTCAACAACAAGAAAACAGAATAAAAGAATGTAAAAGTTGAATATCTGGTATAATTCCACTCTCAGCTAGAAGCTGACCAAAGCAATTACTCATATTGTTGTTTCACATTTTTTTAAAGGCAGTTTATTGACCCTTAGGGCTTCAGTGAAAGCATTACTTAGATTGTTAAGACTACACTGGTACTTTTGGATACTTTATATCTTGTTATATTTGGTGCATCACTGTTCCAGAAAACCGATCATACTAACGTGTTCCAATCTGCTCCATGACCTTGCTCATGATCCTAGTCCTCGAAACGACTAGGATCTCAGGTCTTAATGAATTTGGACCCCTCTCCCTGACTTCTGTGGTCACAGAGTCTTTTAATCACCTTACCTTGACTCAACTCAAAAGCCAAAAGACTCTCTCTCGTGGATTGACTATGGGTTGCCAGCAGACCCAGCAGATCTGTGGATAATGCAGTAACAATGGCCCTCTGCATCTTCCTCCTGCATCTGGAGACCATCCTCCAAGCCCTGCTTAGAGACCAGCTCTCCCAGCTGAATGTGCCTGACCCTGCGCAGGTGGATAATCTTTCCTGACAGACAGGCAACAGCTGGTGAGGCTGGGGCAGCATGTCTCCGACCCTTGGCCTATTAGCACTGGATCCTTTCAAAGCAGCATCCTTTCTTAGTTTCTGTTCTCCATTTTTACAAAAATCTGTAGATCTGGTCATAAAATCTCAGAATGAAAAAAAAAACGAATGTTTGTGGAATGGCTTTTTTAAAGTCTGGATAATGTTTGATTAGGATGCATTAGAATGACCTTCAAATGATAAATGCCATCCCAAATTCCTCCAGTGTGGTTGAATTAAATACATTTTGTAGTGGACCTTAATTTCTCCATAGTCATGATAAAAACCCATGACTAATCACATCAGAATCAAGTTGTAGGTTTGCACTTACAAAGAATTTGACTTGATGTTGATGGTGCATACAAATTAGATATATATACAGAATATAGAAACTGTAGCTATATACAATATAAAACATACAATATACTATAGTATATAGCTATATACTATATACGCAGTAGACTGCGTTAATGTAACACAGGAGGTCTGAAGATGCTACGTCGGCGTAGCTTGTAGGGCCTGATAGGAGGAAGGAGAGGAGCAGTGTTTGTGACATAACATGCTAGAGAACACTCAAATCCAAGGTTGGTCCAACAGGTTATTTGGTTTAAGGTGTATTTAGTATAGGGTCATGCTGCTTTGGATTTCCTTGATAATCCAGATTTTTTTTTTTACTGTTTCTTTGTCATGAATTATAGCTTTGTAGTGGAAGTTCTCCTTCTTCATCATTCCTGTCAGTTCGTGGGAACCTCCTTTACCACCACCAGCTTTTTCTATTTTTTGTTGGTTAGCGCCCTACTAGTCCTCATTGACATTTCTGCCAAAGAGTAATCCAGATCCAAACTGTTTAGGTAGGTAAAATACACATTGAATGGCTATAATTTGTATTCTGTTGATGTGTTTCCGTGTCATGAAACAAACCATTTTAAATAAACTTTCTTCCAAGAAGGGGTATTAAATATGCAACGAGAGCGATGCTTGTTAAATGGTAAAAGAAACGTTTCTTTTACGGGATAATCTTAATAATATGCATAGGGATGCATGCTTTTCTTTGAGTCTGTTTTATTTGGACTATACTGGTATTAAACAGAAACCTATGATCATTTGAATTATGTGCACTCAATTGTTTTAAAAAAAAAATGTGTTTCCAAATAAAATAAAGGGGACGATTTAGGAACCGCTTCTTTTTTAACAGCATTAAGGACAGCATTCATGTATTAGAGTTTGTTTTGTTTTTTTGCTGTCCTAGGTGGCCAGATCAGTTCATCTGTGTAGCAAGCAATAATAACAAAGGACACACAGTTTAACAGCTATATTGATGAAGTGATGATGCTGTTTTATCTGGTATCTCTCTGCTCCACGGGAGAGTTCGACCATCCCTTTATCTTCAACAGGAAGACATTAAGAGCAGGATGTTCACTGACTGGAGCCTTCGCGCTCATCTCTCTGTGTGCCATTTTCATAGAAAATGAGGCTGCGTAACATACTGTAAACATGATGCTATCGTTACATAGATTGCGCCTTAGGACAGCGCACGAGATAAGAAAGAGGTTATGAGGATCATAAAGTATGTGGTTACAAACCGTTTTTGTCTCATAAATGAAAATGTATCATCCTCACTTAAAATGTATGCATTGACTTAAAGGTAAATAGGTTAGCAGGCTCTCAGGGGTCATCAGGAGAGAGACTACGGTTGATGGCATCATAGTGACAGTGGTTGCAGCAAAGAAGCAGATGTTAGGTTATCCTATTCATAGTGAGTCTCTTAAATGTTAGGGAATGTAGCTAAATTGGAGTTAACACACAATAATGGTTAGATTTGTTTTTCAAGAAAAGCAAACACTCATTTTATAAACTACCTGTACTATGATTAATAAAAGATGGTGCTTTAAGTGAATTATTTGTGTCATACCTTCTGGTGTTAGGGAGGTTATATTGTGTTTTACAGAGGAACAAATTGATGGATAGAAAAACAGCAAAATGCTTAATCTCCACTATTGACTCATCTGTATTAAATGGAAAACAATACCACAGATTTGACTCAAAGTTAATAGAATTAGCAATGAAATGTTCAGGCATTGAACATCATGTAATCATCATCATGTATCATGTGTTGAGGAACCTTGCCATGCACATCTTGACAAACCAACTCAAGTTGGTGGAAAATGAAAAAAATCTGTAAGATTTGTGTGCCCTCTGTGCTATTGTTAATGTGCTTCATTCCTGAACCTTTATATTTTACAGTTGGATGAACCCTAACAAACACTCTGACGTAATCTTCATGGCTGTAACAGATTTTCGATTAGGATTACAACATTTAATCCAGTCTACGCTTTAATCCACCCTTGTTTGTGTCTGTTTAGCTGATATTGATGGTTGTGGTTCAGCTCATTATCTGAGCATCGATCTTTTCTATGTGGGTCTATCCTTTTGATGGAGTTGAGTGATAAACTCTCTGAGACCATGTTTCATGATCAACAGCTCATTAAGGTCTGGAACTTCTATCTTTTTTTTTAATCTCATTTGCATAATTAGATGTGTGTATTTGTTTCAAAAGTGCAAACTACAGCTTGATTTTGTTTTTTACTGTTACTGCGACAGTTAATCCTGGTTGTTCAAACCATAGCTCCATTCATCGTAGTGTTCTTGGAAAAAACACTACATTGTGCTCTGACGTCCCCTTAGTCAATCCGCCCCACGGCAGCAGTGGCTATATTTCAGTTTACCACCATCAGTCTTGATTTTTTTTTTCTTTTTTTATTTATTATTTTTGTCTTGTTTTTTTGTTTTGTTTTTTTAACAAAAGCACTATAATTAAATGCCATCCCTCCAAAGTTTTAGAAGCATCATATAAATGACGTAAACGACTTTACTAAAGATTTTTTTTTTATTATTGAAAACCTTAAATTGGAAAATTGCAGGGATGATTTTGACTCTGTGGCTTTCTTTTCAAAGATGGTAAAAATATATATTCAATTCTTACAATACCACCAGGATTTATACCACTGATAAATAAAGTAAGTAGGCTGAGCAAAAGTAAGTTTACACACTTCCTATTTTATTTTTATTTTTTTATTATACACTTCCTATTAATAACGCATGACATTTTAAACTATACCTTTATTTCTTTTCAATCGTTTTTGCCAGTTTATAAAACCGTGTTTTTTCTTAGCAGCTGGAAGTAGGCCTGTCCTGTATGACTTTATCACTGCAACATTATCGCTGTTCCCCTTTTTCTTTATACCAGAGAACTGTTTAAGATCTCTACTATGGCATTTTGGTCTATATATATAGACTATATCTATAGTCTATATATCTTCTTAGAAGATAGTTTTAGGATTTGTTTCTTTGACTTCAGTAAATAAGATCCTTGGTAGTAATAAGTTGTCATGTTACAATGTTAGCTTTGCATTTTGTCTTATTGCATTTCTGTCAGACTGCAAACCTAATTTTGTTGTACTATGTGATTATTTTGATTCCTCTGACAGTAAATTCAATAAAATTCAGTTTATCTATATAGTACCAATACCAGGGGTGGAAAGTAATGAATTACATTTACTCAAGTTACTGTAATTGAGTAATTTTTATGAGTAATTTGTAATTTTCTGAGTAGTTTTTGAAATATGTAATTTTTACTTTTACTCGAGTAAATTTTAACCTAAGTAGTCTTACTTTGCTACATTTAAAATCCCCTCACATTACTGAGTAAAAAAAAGAAAAAAATACTGATGGTGAAAAAATTAAATGTGGCCCTACCTTGCAATTACCCTTTGTATTTTCTAATAATCCAGTGCTGCGCTTCGGAAGATGGCAGTTGCTAACCACAACTTAGGGAGTATGGATGAGGAAAGGCCTGAAGAGGAAACATATTCTGGAGACGAAAGCCAGAAAAACCCTTGGCCTTATTTGGAAGGATTATTTGTTTTCAAATGCACAAAAGGGAACAATGTGATAATGCAGTGCGACATGTGCCTGCCCAGCAAAACGGAGGTTTTGGCTTTAAAACATCGACATCCAATTTACGAAAACATGTGGCGGTAAGTTAGTTATCATGGTGTTGTCTGTTGGACAGTAGGATTGAAAATTGTTTGCACTTTATGGTACAGGTTCTGACTGTCCTTGTCCTGTGAGGAAGTATGTTCTTTAGCCCAGCTGATCTTTTGCAAGTGTGGATGTCCACTGAAATATGCCTTGAAATCGATTAAAACACCTTGTGCTCAATTCAATTCATGACTCATCATTTTTTTTGCATTAAATAACTTAAAATAACTAAGTAACTTTTACTCAAATTACATTTTAAATGAAGTAATTTTGTACTTTTACTTGAGTAAATTTTGAGATGGGTAATTTTACTTTTTACTCTGAGTAGAATTTAGGCAAGGTAAAGATACTTTTACTCAATTATAATTTTTTAGTACTCTTTCCACCTCTGACCAATACACAACAAATGTCATCTCAAAGCAATCAACAGAGACAATGCAATCACATCATACATCTCAGAAATGTTCAAAGTAAAACCAGCTGATTGCATCGACTCATTGACTCGACATCAATCCCTCACACCAAGAATGCATGCAAATCTGTTCTTGAAATTTCTATTTTCTTCTTGGCACCATCGAAGGATTCAACATCAGAAAAGCACATAACCCCCATCTTAAGATATTTTAATTGATTGCCTGTATGTTTTAGGGTTGATTTTCAATTGCTCTTATTGGCTTTGAAATCAATGGTTTGACCAACCCTTATCTTCCTGAGCTGCTGCACTCCCATACACCTCCCTGCTCCCTGAGGTCTGCCAATCAGCAGCTCCTTATTGTCCCTTAATCCAAGCGGTAACAAAGAGGAGATTGTTCCTTCACTGTGGCGGCTCTGCAGTTGTAGAATAATCTGCCTTTGGATGTCAGACAGGCCTCCTCTCTTTCAGAGTTTAAACATTTTTTTAAAGACACCTGTTCACTGAGGCATTCTATACATCCTGAGAGTTTAACCTTATTTTTTATTTTTATCTCTTTATCTGTTTATGTTTATATTCATTTTTATCTTTTTTTTCTAGTTTGAATATCTTAAATACTTTTAATTTGGACTATTTTAACTCGTATTATTTTATTTTAGCTTGTCTGTATTTTGCTTGTGTATTTTAAGTTCACTGTTGCTTTCAGTTGTATGTGCAGCACTTTGATGATC
>NW_015150905.1:590666-592579 GCF_000732505.1 Cyprinodon variegatus | reverse complement strand
ATCAGGCTGTTGCCAACAAACATCTACCTGACACTGGTTTCAGGATCCAGTGGTCAGCTTAGACACACTTTAGTAAAGCTAATTTACGATAGGTTTTAAAAAAAAAAAAAAAAAAAAAGGCCTCTCCTGCTTACCTTATTGAAAACATACATTTTCAGTCTTAAATAATAATGTCAAGCTTTATCCTAACTGAGCCCGGTTGAGCCTTAGTTGGGATCTTGTGTTTATTAATTTAACAAAACAAATCTTTCTTGATGGTTTCCTATTTGAAATTAGTCTTTCTGAAAACTGTTTTGCAACAAAAGCACCAAAAACTTTCCAAAGTAAGTATCCATAAAAAATGTTCTCTATGATATTTGCTGTCAGCTTTAATCCTAACAAACTTAAATGCAAACAATTGATCAGGAAACAGTATGAAAGCAAACAATAGAAACTGATTTGACCTCTGGCAGATTGATTAGTGGATCTCTAGAAAAAAACGCTATTAGATACATGTGAAGGTCTGTTAATTTGTTGTTTTAACCTTTACAAGGATATTACACAAGATGATGGATGAATGCTCTTTATAGGAATAATCGAAATCTAAGTTATTTCTTTCTTAAAATAAATGCATATGTTCTTTAATTAAGGAGGTAAGTGAGAAACTTTGCAGATGGAACAAAACAATCTACATTTAAAAGGAGAAAATACTATTGCATTGTCTTATTCCAAGGGCATATTATCTAGTTATTTTAATTTAAGAGTAAAAAACTCATTCCATTGGCAAATCATTTTTGTTTACCTGCTCTAATTAAAGGTAAATACACTTAATTTAAGAAATGTTGGCTTATTTATTTATTTATTTATTTGTCTGTTTTTGTAGTGCCGTATGCTGTTCATTGGGGGCAAATCACTCCTGAAATCTATCAATATGTTCTAGTAAATTATTTGAATAATTCTTCCATCGTTCCATAAAAATCAGGCATTAATATTGCAAAGGGAGCCTATGCCTTTAAATAAATACAGTGACGCTCAGTGAGGACTAAAATATTTATGGGAGTTTTTTACTTTAACTTTCGATTTCGACGAAGTGAGAGTTCAGACGAAGTGAAACTGGAGTCATGGCGGTGGGACTGATTCTGAACATTTTTAATGTTATCAGCCGCGGAATATCCGACCTACCAGAACCATTTAAGACCTGGTGGGGATGGACTCGTTTATGTATATATAAATGTTTTCGCTGGATCCCAAATTTTCTTCGCCCAATTGGAGACCTGATTTTTCGACCGAGGAGCCTAAAAGAAGCGGAAAGACAGCAGGAAAGGAGATATTCTTCAGATCCAGAGAGCGGGGAGTTTCAGACCGTGAATGACTCTACCAGAGAGAACAATACTGCGATTAAAGCAGAAGATGAGTTCAGTGGAGCTGAATATAAAGTAGACAGAGAGGATGACTTCTACTGTCAATATGATTCAACCTGGGAGGCTGAAGACAGTGAGAGCAACAAAACACAGAAGACCACCAGCCCTGCTAGAGGCTACAGAAGTGTCAGTTGGTCTACAGCTTTGTTATTTAACTCTTTTTATAAATAGTTTCACTTTAGGATGCTGCTCAGTGTTGGTATAATGATGTGACTAATTTTGTCCCTCTCCAGTACAAGTTCAGCAGGTTTGAAAATGCTGCCAGAGACATGCAGAAATACAGACATAACTATCCAGTAAGTGTGACACAAATAAAGCTTTACACACAGGGTCACTTTACTACCGATGACTAGGGCCACTGAAAAAGTTAAATTTAACGGAGTTTTACATTTTATTTCAGCTTAATATGGGGGACATTTTTCAGAATTCTGACTTTAATCTCAGAATTCTGACTTTTGTTCTCCGAATTCTGACTTTAATCTCAGAATTCTGACTTTTGTTCTCCGAATTCTG